>NW_017672612.1:55768-57742 GCF_001879085.1 Nicotiana attenuata
ACCACCCCCCCCCTCCCCCTCCCCCACCCCCTAAAAAAATATGATACATATATTAGGGCTTAGTTGACCCATTATTTAAAAACTTGTTATATATATATATATATATATATATACGATCTTAATTGTATTGATGTTGGTTGCTAGTTCGTAAAAGAAGAAATATAGTTATCATTTACAAATGACGTGGAGGTTAGGGTTCTTTGCAACTTTTCAGAAAATTGAGAGTTGGACCTTAATTAGAACTGAGATTTTTTTACTTCATAAATCTGTAGTTGGGTTTTCCTTTCTTTTTTTAATTATGATGTTTTTTTTCTTTCTTTTTTGTAGTTTATAATATGGGTAATGAAAGGTTGAATATTTTTTAAAGAAATTATTTATTGGCGTGTTCACAATGTCAAAATGCTGATGATGAAATCACAAAAGTACATCATTTTTTGGTGTCGAAAATCTATCTTTTTGGTGAGTTATAATGTTTTGAGTAATTAAAACGTAATTAAGTTGTTTAAAAACTTATTTGTAGGACTTTATTGATACAACGAGTAAATTTGGTGATACTCCATGAAACTAGCTGGCTCCTGACCACCAAATCCATGTGCCTTCTACAACCATGTGTGCTCAGTTTATTATGTAAATTGTTCATGATCATCTGTATGAATACTTAAAATTTCGTGAAAGGTGATGGGTGCTTGAGCACCCACTAAGCTAGCGTTTGGCCATAAATTTTTAAATTTGTTTTGAAAAATCTGATCTGGGTAAAGTTTGGTTTGAAAATAAAAATGTGTTTGGACATCAGTTTTCAAAACATATTTCATTTTTTTTGAAAAACCATGAAATATGTGTTATATCCACAAGTTCTAAAAAGTATCACAAATATCCAACAGTATTTGGGCAAAAACCAGCTCTTGAGTTGGTTTTGGATTTGGGTTTTGGGTTTTGGGAATTTGCTAAAATATGGATAAAATTTATGATCAAATATCTATTTGTCAAAAGAACCCAAATTTATTTTGGTAAAATCTATGACCAAACGGGTCCTAAGGCTTTATGTGCATTCACCCTCCTCCAATTGACAATTTGACATACACAACCAATGTTTATGTTTAATCAGATGCCAATAAATTATTAAAAAAACAAGCTAGTGCATAATTCTTCTCCATCCGTAGTAAAATTTCAATTATATTTTCTTTCTTTAAAAAATGGCAGAATGACCTAAATGACACCTATACTTGTGCCACTTTGTCATGTCGATCCTCCTACTTTACTTTTTTTCATCCAGACACTTTAACTTGTTTAAAATCTATATTTTAAACCCCTCTGACCGTGTGTGTATCTCACTTGCTTGACGTGGATGACACATCATATTCCACATCATTTTTTATATTTTATCTACTAAAAATACTTATTATATACTATTTTCTTAAAGAAAAGAGAAAAAGAAAATCAATGCCTCCATCTCATCTCTCTTCCCTAAAATTAAAGTGTGGCCGACCAGGGAGTTCGTCTTGATGATGAAAGAACAAGTGCAAGATCTTCAATCAGCACTGAGGAGAAAAGTAGGAGACTCAAGCACACAAAATTGCTTTGATGAATATATTAATTGTAGAAAGAAAGTAATGAAAGATAACCTCAATGCACTAAAGCAAATGGAAAGCAAGATAGAATCATCTCATCAAATTGATCCAGACCAGTCTTTTTTTAAGCTTCTAAAGGAGATGAAAAGACAATCAACGAGGTGCAATGTGTTGATTTCGCTCTTTGTTCACACCTAGACAGCAGTGATTTTAAAAGCGGATATACCAATGATCAAGAGAAGGAAGAAGCATACAGGGGGGAACGAAAAGGGGGGTGTTGTTGTTGGTGTTGGTGGTGGTGGTGGTGGGGAGGGGGGGGGTAGTCGAGTGGAAGAAGAGAAGAGCGGTGGGGAGGGGGGTAGAGAGAGAGCGGTAGGGGGGACGGAAGGAAGACGGAAGTCTCGTT
>NW_017672612.1:57757-172681 GCF_001879085.1 Nicotiana attenuata
ATATACCATTTTGGTATACAATTCATTCCAACTATATACCCTATTAGTATAACTATATACTATATTGGTATCATATGCTAGTTGAATCATTTTTTGGTTGTATTAGCTGCATTTATTAGTACAATATTTGATTTTCTTTTAATAATAGTAATATAGTTCAATATCTTGAAATACTTTATTACATTAATATGTGGTACACTATTTTTTTATTTTTCTCTTTATGCATGTGTGTTATGTAATAGTAGTATAGTCATATAGTTGCCGGGAATTAACCTGTAAAACTGTATACCATGTTGATATAGTTATATGCCATATTGGTATCTTATGGTAGTTTGAACATTTTTTTTTGGTTGTTTTGGCTGTATTTTTAAGTGAATTCTATTCAAAAATTATTTATATGAACGCGATTTGCAGTGCTGGAAAATTTTTGTGCTGATGGATATAGATTATGTGTATTATGTAATAGTTTTTATAATTATAGGCAATTGTTGGAACGACCCATACAACTATACACCCTGTTAGTATATGGAATGAGCAAGTTGCTTTGCGAATATTTAGCTTGCAATGCGAGCATGTAATTTTCTCATACTTTTATTGTATCCTTTAATGTTTTGGTACAGTAGTATAGTCACAGATAGTTGTAGCAATATTCTAGAGCAATCATATACTCTGTTGGTATACATGTATACCATATTGGTATCATACGGTACTATAAGTCTTTTTTGCTACATATATTTTTATTGCATTTTCCAATATTTTATTATCATTTCTATTCTAACTAGTATATATGGAGATTTAGTGGCCGTAGATTATATTGTCTTGCTCCATCACTGGTTGGTGTTACTGTTAATGATAGAGTATGCACTAATATTTGTAGGGAAGGAGATCAAGGTTTGCATGGCAATCACGTGGAATTAAAAAAGGAGCAAGAAATAAAGAAAAAAAATAAAAATAAAAAAATAAAGGAGTCAAATTAGAGTGTGAAATAAGTTATGGTAAAAATAACAATAATACGATTAAGGCAAAAATAAATGAATAAAAGAGAAAAAATAAAAAAAAAATAGGAAGAAAATGAGAAAAAAGAAAAGGATAAAAGAAAGACAAAAGGAAAAAAAAGAAAAGAAGCATAGAAATAAAAAAGAATTGGAGAATAAAGAAAAAATTCCCCACAAAAACTGCTATGGGTAGGAAATGTAATTAGTTTATGGGTAGAAAAACGAATGAGTAGACAAGGGTAAATAGTTCTGTTTTTGTGGGTAACTGTGTCAAAACCCCATTTTAAACCAAACCCTGAACTTATTCTAAATGATTTATTACACTTGGGATTGCAATAGTTTTGTTTTTTGTCTTCTACTAATAAATTGAGCGTAAAATTCTTTCACATTTTACATAGTTTTGCACTCGAAAAAAGATTGTTGACTTTCTATATTTTTGTTCGCAACAGAAGTCATGTCTAAACTGCCGGCACAAGGGAATATTCCTTGATCTTGGTCTCCAGTCTCCACCACAACTTATTATTTTGAGAATTAAGTATACGCGTCATAACTACTACACGACCAATAATCATACAAGGTTGTCGTAGCTAGGCAACATAAATACTAATCTCCAGACAGCATATATATATATACAAGTGTACAAAGCCAGGTTGTTCAGTTATATATAATGCTATTCATCCTAACAACCGAAAGTCACGTATATGCTTAAATTTTGAGGTTCAAAACAAAATAGTCTGTCCAATATGTAAGAAAATCAAGGGCAATGATTTTGAGATCGATTTGGCTCATGGGGGTGGTTGTTATGTCTCTTTGCATCTAACCAGAAATCAACTGTTGGTCTGCCCATGTTACACAATAATAAACCCATTGTACTATATTGAAAAAGCATGTGACTCAGTCCTCTCCCCCTACCAAAAGAACACCCCCCCCCNTGATCCAGACCAGTCTTTTTTTAAGCTTCTAAAGGAGATGAAAAGACAATCAACGAGGTGCAATGTGTTGATTTCGCTCTTTGTTCACACCTAGACAGCAGTGATTTTAAAAGCGGATATACCAATGATCAAGAGAAGGAAGAAGCATACAGGGGGGAACGAAAAGGGGGAGTAGGGGGTAGGGGGGCGGTGGGGAAGAAGAAGAAGCGTGGGGGGGGGGGGGGGGTACGAAAAGGGAAGAACGGAATCTCTTTTGCTTTTTTTTTTTTTACTTATTTATTTTTTATTCTTATTTTAATGGTTTTTCCTTTTTATTTTAATTATTTTTGGTTCAAAATGTTCATATTCACGCTCATTATCTGCGTGAATTACACCGACTTTGTCCAGCTGATCACCATTTTTTGCCACATGTGCTTGGTCAATGGTCAGAGGGGTTTAAAATACAGATTTTGAACAAGTTAAAGTATCTGGATAAAAAAAAGTGAAGTAGGAGGACCGGCATGACAAAGTGGCACAAGTAAAGGTGTCATTTAGACCATTCTGCCTTAACAAATTAACCTCTACTCAATGTATACTCATAGACATACTGCTCAAAACATTCTTATGCTTCTTCCTTATTCTAAAAATTACAAAAGAAATACATAGGTCCAACATGTCCTTATTTTCTTTTCCAATTTACTCTATATTAATTTTTCACCGCAAGTATTAAATGATATTAGTTGGTCTTCTTTGGGTCCTTGAAAGTTTTATTAAAGAAAATTTAATGAACAACATGTGAACTTTTTAATATTCTAGTTTACAAGTATTTGGTTACCAAAATCGGATTGCATTGACTGGTAGTTAAGGCAACAATTATGGCGTGAACGGAGGAAAGAAACGTAAGATTTCCAACTTAGAGCACACCGAGTAAGGAAAATTTGACTTTGTATTTGTAAAATATTAGATGTGAAAGAGAAAAATAAAGGTATACATTGTGTCTCTTTCTACAAATCCATAGATTATGAAGCATTACACTTGATATTTTCCACTACGCCGTCCAATCTTTGAATTCCATAAAAGGCTAAATTATATTACATTGGCGAAATACATAGTTTACCCATTCACCTTGCACTTAAATCCCTGTTACACACCTGTTGACCACGGGTATAACTTTACACACCAAACCTTTCAAATGTGTGTCAATTACACACTACTTTTGACCAGCCTCTAAGATGTGTGAAACACGACCAATGTGGCGCGTGAAAAGTTATTTTCTGCCTCACCTGACAAATTACAACGGCAAATTATTGGAATTGGGCCCATTTTCCTAACCCTAATGCCCACTTCTTCATCTTCTTCTTATTAAAAGCAACCATTTTCATCTTTTTCAAATTAAGAGGAACCAATTTCATAAATACCAACCCCCGTCTTCACCTTTCACATCTAATATTTTCAAGCTGGTTATATTTGTTCAATTAAAGTGCAATACATAATTATTCTTCTGTCAATTCTCGTATTAGGGTTCATATTGAATGGAGAATTCGGGTCCAAATAAACCCTAACTATTTTGACCCACCCATCTAAATCAAAACGATTGAACAACCTAAAATGAGAATACTAATTTGAAAATGACGAAAGTAACAACAACAAATACCAGACGCGTTCTCGTCGGAGTCGCCTTCAAAGGTTAGGGCTGAAGAACATTTTGGTGAAAATGGAATTATGTTTGTTAATCTGGTCGAGGAGTTGTTTTTAATCGATCGGGTCGGATCTTTTTTGGGTCGCGATTAAAAAAATGGTCGGGTTGCCCATTTTAATTAAAGAATCGTTTGTTTTTTAATTTAAATAAGCGCGTGTATACACACCATTGAATATTAACTAGGCTGGTCAAAAGTAGTGTGTAATTGACACAAATTTGAAAGGTTTGGTGCGTAAAGTTATACCTGTGGTCAACAGGTGTGTAACAGAGATTTGAGTGCAAGGTGGATGGGTAAACTATGTATTTCGCCTATTACATTTATAAAAACTTCATTATTTAATGTTTATTTTTAAAAGAACTTTATTACAACAACAATAACAACAACAAAATCCTGTGTAGCCCTATAATTAAGTGGAGTTTGAATATGGTAGTGTGTATGCCGTCTTACTCCTACCTTGTAAAGATAAAGATGTTATTTTCGATAAACCCTCGGCCTATGAGAAGTATAGTCACATCATTTGTTGAAAAGAAAAAAAATAACGTATAGATCATGGAAAGGAAATACAGTCAAACCTCTCTATAACAACATCACTATATCACAACACTTCATTATAAAAGTCAAGTTTTTTTCGGAATCAATTTTTATATTATGTTAAATATATGTACTCTATAACCGTACTTCTCTATAATATCCAAAAATATTCAAAACAAACAAGTTTGTTACAGAGAGGTTCGACGGTAGAAGAACTTTATATTTTCTATCTTTAATTGTTTGACATATTTTTTAATTTATTAAAGAACTCATAATTTCCTAGTATGAAATGGAATAACATTATAAATATTTTGGAGTTGTGTAAACTCTGCTTATGTGGACTATGGATAACTAAGAAATGGAACATGGCAGTCATGGTTAATGACTAACAACTGACATCGCACAAAGAAAACGGATAAAAGCATTTGCCTTAGTCTTTGTACGAGTAGTTTTCTACAAAGAAAAAAGACGCGTAAAGGGTATGTTCTGAGTTTTTCCGTGTGTTCATTTGTACGCGTTTTTTCCCCTTGACTCTCTCTATACTCTTTATTAACTAATCGCTCGCTCTCTTCTTCCACTTTTTATTTTCTTCCTTTTTCTCTCTCTTTCTTTCCATATATTCTCTCTCACACAATTCATCAAACACCTTTCGATCAAACCCAAAAACACACAGTAAACGGAGAACGTAATCGCGGTTTTAATTTGGCTGATTGTAATTGATTTATTGACCTAACGCTGATTTGATTTAATTGATTGATTAACCGGAGAAAAAGATGATGAGATTATGTTATAGGCCATTGGAAAGGTGTTTAGGGAGGCGGAGCGGAGATGGGCTATTGTGGCATACGGAATTGAAGCCGCATGCCTCCGGCGACTTTTCAATGGCGGTAGTACAGGCTAATTCCTCTCTAGAAGACCAAAGTCAAGTCCTTACTTCTCCTTCGGCTACCTATGTTGGTGTCTATGATGGCCATGGCGGCCCTGAAGCCTCCCGTTTCGTCAATAGACACCTCTTCCCTTATTTGCACAGTACGTTATTTATTATGCTCTACTTATTTTCTTTCTCTCTTTCCTCTGATTTTCATCTCTTATGTGGGTTATTTTGCTATTTCTTCAATCTGGTGTTTCTGCTTCTTGTTAATTTGTGTATATGATCTGGTCTAAAAGAAAAAAGACAATATTGATTCTGTACTTTGTTTTAGGTCTTCAACAGTTGTGTCCATTTTAATTTTAATGTTTTCACTTCTTTTTCTGGTTGAGAGCTCAAAGGTTGCTCTTTTACGTCTCTTTGTAAATAAATTATAGAAAAAGAAGGTATGGTCTATCTCCAATCGTGCGATTGCATATTCTCGTGTCGAATAAAGCATTTTTGTTTTGCAGCGGGTTCAACTAAACCCAGTATATCTTACACATACTTTAAATATATAACTTAAAAATTTACTAAAATATTACCAATACTAAATCCGAAACTATAATTTCTAAAGTACATGAGTTCAATGCTAAAAATCTTGTAGGTCCAACCCATCAAATTTAAATCTTAGATCCGCTCTGCATGCTTACTGTTTGATCACTCTCTTTGTGTTTGATAAATGAGTACTTTTCTTCTTTGCTAGTAATCTAATTTCTTTGCTTTCAATTTGGTGTAGAATTCCAGAAAGAGCAAGGGGGTTTAACATCAGAGGTGATAAAGAGGGCATTTAATGCTACAGAAGAGGATTTTATTCGATTGGTGAAGCAATCATTGCCTTTAATGCCGAAGATTGCTTCAGTTGGATCATGTTGCTTGGTGGGTGCTATTTCAGGTAGTGAATTATACGTAGCTAATTTAGGAGACTCTAGGGCAGTTCTTGGACGCAGAGGTTTTGATGGGGAGAGAACTAAAGTGGTTGCAGAAAGGTTATCGACTGATCATAATGTTTCATGTGAGAAGGTGCGGAAAGAGGTTGAATCACTTCATCCTGATGATTCATCTATAGTGGTATACTGTCGAGGAGTTTGGAGAGTTAAAGGCATAATTCAGGTGAGCTTACTTATTTGCTGCTTTAAAACCAATTCTGTCTACTTGGTTGTTGAATGACCTAAGCATTTTTGTTTGAACCAGGTTGCTTTGAATAATGTCAAATCTGAATACTGCAAAGTCGCACTGTTTGTTTCTTCTAGATGCTTACTTATGTCTTTGTATCTGGTTATTGTACTTCTTTTCTTTTTCCTTGCTTTATGTGTTGCGTGGTTCATTTAAGTGAACTGCATTTTGGAGTTCTCTGGTTTTCCACGCTTTTCACTTTTCTTTTTTGAAAAGTAAAAGCACTGACTTACAGGAGCTTGCTTCTAAGATACCCATTTATCTTGGTTATGCACAACTCATAGCTGTAACCTCAAAATGTTGCATACTTTTAAGGCCAATGATTTTCAAGGAAAGATACTTACACATAGCACCTTTTGTTTGTAGCCTTTTTGTGTCTTTGCTCCTTAGTCTAGAACTTTGTTATTATTAACGTGCGACAAAGATACTTACACATGGCACTTTGCAGGTATCTAGATCTATTGGAGATGCCTATCTCAAGAAACCTGAGTTAAACAGGGATCCTGTCTTTCAACAATATGGAAATCCTGTTCCTTTGAAGCGGGCTGTACTGACAGCAGAACCTTCTATTGTTACAAGAAAACTTAGACCACATGACCTATTTGTGATATTTGCTTCTGATGGCCTCTGGGAACACCTAAGTGATGAAGCAGCTGTGGAAATAGTCTTTAAAAACCCAAGAGCTGTAAGTCCTTCATTGTTGTTTTCTATGGACAAGATGTGGAAATAGTTTTTAAAAACCCATGTTTGCTTCATTTTTATTATTAGTGTCTAAGTAGCCATATAATATATTTCAGTTTGCATTTCTGCCAAGCTACTAGCTCTATTTGGCTGTTAATACAGTCGGAACTCAAGTCTGTTTAACCTCGGAGGGGGATTGAGACGGCTTTGATGACATTCTTGTTTAAGTCGTCTGAGCACACTTGAGATCAGTTACTCGATTAGATGTAAATATCTTTGTTAAGATATGGGAGTGATTCTTTGTAATTTCGTTTATTTTGATCCAAGAAATGTGACATGGCACTTGAATTTTATACTATCATGAACTGATCTTTTGGTTTGTGTGCTTGCAGGGAATAGCTAAGAGATTGGTGGGAGCAGCCCTTAAGGAGGCTGCTAAGAAGAGAGAGATGAGGTACAAGGACATAAAGAAGATAGAGAAGGGGATTAGACGTCATTTCCACGATGACATAACTGTTATAGTGATCTATCTTGATCACCAGAAGAGCTCTTTCCACTCCAAAAGCACCGTTGGTTGTATCACTGCGCCTGTGGATATCTCGTCCTATCATTCAGATGGTGTTGCAGATGAACCAAGTGGTTAAGAGTTTCTTAAACAGCCAATATAGCCCCTCGGGGCAGTGTATAATGGATACAGTAGGATTATATATAGTAGTGAAAAGGAAACGGTACATGGAAAGAATACAGGGTGGTTGTACATAAAATCACAGTTTTGGGTGGCTGGTTGAATGCATTGCCAGCAGAAGCTTTCAGTTTTAGGAGCTGACCAAACAGATTTTTTTGTTTTTACCAAAAGGGTTTTTTCTTCTCTCTCTCTCTCTCTTAGTGAAATGGAGGCCCATGATTTTGAGCTGAAGTAGTTTTTCATTACTTTATAGTTATCCCAAAGTTTTCTGAAATCCGACATTTCCAGGTTCTCTGTGGAATGGTACTGAAGTTAAAATTAAATAAAAATGAAAAGCAGATCTCCGCTTCAGAAACGAAAAGGTTAATTAAAGACTTCCTCTGCAGTTCAATGTTATTTCAGTGCTGTGGTTTCTTCCTTTGAAATTTACGCCAATCTTTTGTTGTTCATTAGTATAAGTTTAGGTCTGTAACTTAGTGTTACCTAATATTTTGTAAAGAATAATCACCAGTAATTTTTCTTTCACCCACCAGTAATAAGTGGTTCATAAAATATGTTTATCTAATAGAATAACCTTTTTCTCGATTCATTAAATATGAGAATTAGTATCCAATTCAAACTTGGGAATTAGGCTCTCAGGCATTGTATATAAGCGGAGTTATTATCCCTTTCTAGATGCTCAAGGAGAAAGTACTATTATATGCAGCATAAGAGGAATTGATTTCCATGATCATTTACCGTGGAATAGTTACAAAAGTTTCCGGGAAAATAAAAAATAGCCAGATTGAAAAATAGCCAAGTTTCAAAAGTCATCGAAATTTAGCCACTTTAAATCTGAGCGAAAACACTGTTCAAAATCCGGAAAAATACGCCCGCAAATTTTACGGGAGTTCCAGCATAAGTATGCTTGAACTCCCGTAAATTTTACGGGAGTTCCAGGATAACTATGCTGGAACTCCCGCAAATTTTACGGGAGTTCCAGCAAGTATAATTGTCCAGTATAATATACTGGAGTTTGGAGCACTGGTGCTCCAGTCTCCCGCAAATTTTACAGGAGTTAGCAAAGTATACCGGTCCAGCATAATATGCTGGAGTTCGTACACAAATGCACCAGAACTCCCGTATATTATACTGGACCGGTCCCTGTTGCAGCAAAATAGTGGCTATTTTTCATTGACTTGATAAACGCTGGCTATTTTTTATTGACCAGTGTGAAAACTGACTATACCATGATATTTTAACAAAGTTTCCTGCATTTTTACTACCGATTTTCGGTGAAAAAGACCATATAACTAAATTCAATCTCTTTGCGGCACAATTTGGAAGAGCAGGAACTTTCAGCTGTTCTAATAACAGGGGCGCATGTAGCATATACTCCACGGATTAAATTGAACCGAGTAAAAATTTATATATATAACCCATTAAAATTATAAAAATAGTAGATATAAACCAGGGGCGGCAAACAGGCCGGTCGGGGCGGATATGTGACGGGTCGAAAGCGGGTAATGAAAAACGGATAAATTATACGACCCGATCCATATTTAATACAGATAAAAAACGGGTTAACCGGCGGATAATATGGGTAACCATATCATCCATGACTTCTTGAATATGATCACTTTTGGGAGAATTCCTTTCTCCAAATTTGAAGCTTTACAAATGTAAAAGTTAAACCCATTAGTTATCCATTGTTTATTCATTTTCTAAATGGATACTATGGTTCTTCTTCGTATTTGACCAGTTATTAAAAAGTTCATTATCGAATCCATTTTTAGTGGATAATATGAGTAGTTAACTATTTTTTTAGGGATTTTTACCTAGCTATACTATAATATAAACATATTTTACTACCTTTATTTAGGTTCCTTGTTAATTACTTTATATACCTATATTTACTAGTTTTATACAAAACCATAAAAAAAGAGGAAATGCAACATACCTTAAATATAGCGTATCAGTTACACATAATCCCCTGCATTTAAGATTCTCTTCCTTTTCCAAAAGGATTACAAAAACATCTTCCTATTTTGTACTTACCCACCGTAAGAATTCTCCCTTACCCACTGGTGTCCAAAATCTTTCTAACCCAAAAATTTCGCTTACTCACTCCTCTTCCAAAGCTTTTGATATTCGATTTCTCTCTTTCAATCATCCATTGTTATCCCCCAAAATTGCAGATTCTTTCTTCTTCCAAAGATTTTGATATCCGATTTCTCTCTTTCAATCATCCAAGATCTCTATTGAAATAAATAAACCCATAGTGGAAGAGATTACAAGAACAAGGTTGCAAGTTTCTGCAGCTTAAAGGGGAGAAAATTACAAACTAGCAACAAAAAGTATGATATGTACTTCCAAGAAATAATTTACACAAAACAAGCGCAACTATGAACTAAAGGCAGTCACAGATTTGCAAAACTGCCTTCGTCGTGGATACTTTACACTTGAAATACACCTCTCATTCCTCTAATTTACACATATTTGCTCTACAATCAAGTTGTGGGTAAGTTGTGGATACAATACTAATACAATTATAATACTATTATATTAAATTTTTAGTGTAGAGTTGTGATTGAAAGTTTAGGAAAATAAAGATCATAATTGTATCACAATTTTTCAGAAATGTATCGCGATTGTATTATAATTGTATTTGTATCATAATTATTGTAGGAATTGTATTACAAATGTATGATAATTGTATATTTGTTGTATATTGTTACGAGCAGTTGTGAATTTGTGACGAATTTCACAATTTTGATCACAAATATGATAATTGTATATTAATTTATTAGTATTGCATCAGGTATTATTTTGGGTATTAATGTACCTGATACAAGTTAGATACAATTGTGATACAAGTATGATACATTTATGTTTTAAGCATTGATGTATCTGATATAATTTAACTACAATTATGATACAGTTATCATACAATTTCTGAATATTTTTTAATAATATAAAGCTGTAGGCAATGGTAAAGAGAGAAGATGGTGATTCTGGACGTAGATTTAGGGATTTTGATTTTAAAAAAAAGGAGAGAGAAGAGGAGAAGAGAAAAAAAAGGAAAGGGTGTAATTGAATCCCTTAATTGAAGGCACTAATAATGGGGTGAGAGCCTTTTAAGAAGCAATGTATACAAGTTATAAGAAAAACCTAGATACTTATTAAAAACTGCAAAACATAGAGAACATAGGTAAATAAGTTCCTAATATAGTATAACTAGGTAAAAATCCCTTTCTTTTAACCATTTTGTCACCACTAATATAAACCCATAACTTTAAAAATATAATGGATTAAATGCTAAAAAAATATAAAAATTGAACCCATAGGGTTTAAATCCTGGATCCGCCTCCACTAATAAGACCCAAAGGTGCAAGAAACTTCTATAGTGCCATCAATTATTTTGAAACATTGAAATGGTTCTGCCAAATCATTTAATTATGTGCTCGGGGTTCCCTTTGTATCAACCTCAAGCTAACATTAATGACTACTACTGCATACTGATCCTAATTTATTCAAAAATTAGTTAATTTTTTCGCGCTATATTAATGCATTTACTGAATGATTTCTTTCTTATAAACTTAGTTGAGATAAAGATAATAATTTTCATAATAGCAAAAACAAATAAATATGTGTATAACGTAAGGCATACATGCAAATATAAATTAAAAACAAATGTTTAAGGAAAACATCTATATGAAAAAAATAGAACGCAAAAAACAAATCCAATTAAAAGCATAATATACCTTTTTGTATGTGTGAGTTCTCGTGGAACAACCAATCAATGAAGTTTACTTTTATTTTATAGAGAAAAGGAATAAATGAAGTTAATATTTCATTTTTTAAAATTACAAACATTAACGGAAGGCCTCTCCCTTTCCTTCTTGTTTAGATGTTGTTCATTTCCCTTCTTGTTTAAATGTTTTATTTGTGCTTTGCGATCAGTAAAAAATCAAAGTATGACTAAATGATTAGTGTTATAACTTCTGTAAAACGAAGTTAATTTTTACTAATCAAGTACCTTGTCATTATTCTACCATATCTTCACGACTCTTGATTATCATACATAAAAATTTTGACAAAAATAATCTGTTAAAAAAATCAGTATTTGAGTAAGAAAATAGAAGAAATAAACAATAATGTAAAATAGACGAAAGAAACGGTGGTGTCCAAGTGCCTTTGTTTTTAAAGTCTAAATCTTAATTATTCAGATCTTAATCATTAAGTTTTTGTTTTTTTACTTCACAACCACTTATTGAGTCTGAATAGGTCTGTATGATTAAGATCTATAACAGAGATTTAATTTCATTAAGATGCTATCACATATTCATTATTAACTGCCGCCACCGCCTACCATTATCAACTACCACCATGCCACCACCACCGTATCAACCACCACCTCCACCACCACTTCCACCACCACCACGCCACCATCATCCTCAATCATAGCCGCCACCATTATCGACCATCACCACCCACTATCCCCACCACTCCGACCACCATATATCATTCTCACCCACAATCATCACTCAACTACCACAACTGACCACCCCATCACCATCAACAACCACAGCCGGCACTGCCCATCATTATAACCTACTACCACCCACCCACCACCTTCCTCAGTCACAACTACTACCACCATCCTCAATTATTATCGCTACCACTACCAATCCCTACTAGCTACTAGCATGAACCACCATCGTCAACCAAAACTACTACCAACCACCGCCTTTAGTCGGTATTCACCCGTTTGCCATCACCACCAACAACTATCATATTTTAAAAAACTATATATTTTATTGATAGAATACTAGATTAGTTAGTATTTCATTTGAATTTTATGTTTATTAATTTTCAAATAAAGATAAATTTTATAAATTCAGATGTTAAAAATCAAACAGTCTTAATTATTTCTATTCAAATCTTAATACACATCGATTCAGATGTCTTAATCTTAATACACATCTTGATATTCAGATTCAGACGTCTTAATCTTAAAAAAAACAAATGAGATGTCCCCGTTAATTATTTTTAGTTTAAGTTCTGATCATGTTGCAAGAACAATTCTTTTATTTTCAAAAACATAAAAGAAAAGTGAAATCAAAAAAGAAAAAGAAGAGAACCCAAAAAGAAAAAAGATTAGAAATCAAGAAATGGATATCTTCTATGACAGAACCCAATTAAAAGATCTAATATATACTTACAAAGAGAATCATGATTTTCTTCCATTAGAAAAAAAAATCCTCTCGACTACAAAATGTACAAAACGAACAAAAAATTATTACAGTATTTTCTAAGTAGTTGGTAATGCCGTCTTCGATCGCCTTCATATCCCGTAATGCCACCGCTGTCACCTTCTTCATATTTTGTTGTTGCTTTTGCACCCCATTCATGTTGCTTTCATCTTTCATTAGAGTAAAATTCAAAAAACATGAGACTTACCAAAGAAGAGTTAAAATAGTAGCGTTATTGTTTTGCTTCAACCCTGTTTCATGTCAATGGCTTCTTCTCTTCTTTGTTTAATGGCGTAAAAATGTGAGCTTTAACCCTTGAAAAGATTTACTGCTACCTCATACGTCATATCTCACAATCTCAATCTGTTGAGCCTTCTAGTACAGTTATTGTTAAACAACCTAAATTTAGTGTAATTTCACAAGTAAGGTCTGAGAAGAATAAGGTGTTCGCAGACATCACCCCTACCTTGTGTGAGGTAGAAATGTTATTTTCAATCTCAAGGGAAAAAAGTCTAAACATATCTGAAAAACATAAGATTAAAAAGCTTTGATGAAAATACTAAAAAAAAGAAAAAGAAAAGTATTGCTGGCAAAAAGAGTAAAGAGAATCAAAGTAAAAGAAACAACAGTAATAATAAAATTGGAGAATAAGATAATACTAGAATACTAAAAATAGTACTCATAGATATAAGAGGTAGCAGATGTTAGTAAATCAATTCAAAAAATAGAAAATCTGATGTGATGACCCGATAGGTCATCTCATATTTTAGAACCAAATTCTGTGTTTCGAAGCCTTAAATATCTTATTTTAGCCTTCCTCGATTTACGTGCGCGGTCCGGATATTTTTTCGGAAGGCTTATATGTTAAAAACTGATGAATATAAGAATTTTTACCTTACAAATTTATTTGAGTTGACTTTGGTCAATGTTTTGAACAAACAGACGGATCCGTGTTTTAACAGTCTCGGTGGGTCTGTATCGTAATTTGGGACCTGGGCGTATGCCCGGAATCGAATTCGGAGGTCCCTAGCTCGAGTTATTAATTTTTGATGAAAATTAAAAGTTTGACGGTTTAATGATTTTTAAGAATTGACTGATGTTTGGTCTTGTTGATACCGGGTCCATAGTTTGGTTCCGGAGCCCGGTACAGGTCTATTATTATATTTATGACTTGTCTGTGAAATTTGGTGAGAAACGGAGTTGGTTTGACGTGATTCGGACGTCCGATTGTGCAAATAGAAGTTTTAAAGTTTTCTTGAAAATCTCATTTGATTTGGTGTTCAATTCGCAGTTCTAGGTGTTATTTTGGTGATTTGATCACGCGAGCAAGTTCATATGATATTTTAGGACTTGTGTGCATGTTTGGTTTGGAGCCCCGAGGGCTTGGGTGAGTTTCGGATAGGCTACGGACTGTTTTGAACTTAGAAAACATAGCAGCTGCTGCATCTGGTCTGCAGACATCGCATTTGCGAGGTCTGGCTTGCAAATTCGAGCCTCCCATTTGCGAAGAGACCATCGCATTTGCGAGCAGTGGGCTGGGATGGACCTTCGCTTTTGCGAAGTTTTGGGTCGCATTTGCGATCCTCACTGGTCCGCATTTGCGAACACTGGTTCGCATTTGCGAAGGCAGCAAGCATAGGTCATTCTTCGCATTTGCGAAGAGACCATCGCATTTGCGAGCAGTGGGCTGGGGATGGACCTTCGCTTTTGCGAAATTTTTGGGTCGCATTTGCGATCCTCACTGGTCCGCATTTGTGAACACTGGTTCGCATTTGCGAAGGCAGCAAATATAGGTCATTCTTCGCATTTGCGAAGACTTGTTCGCATTTGCGAACCCCAGGTCGCAAATGCGATACGTGCAACTGACCAAATAGGTAGGAAAATGGAATTTCACTCATTCTTCAAATTTTCAAAACAAGAAAACCCTAGGGGCGATTTTTTCAGGACCTTTCTTCCCCTAATCATTGGTAAGTGATTCTAACCCATTTTATTTCAAACTTTCATTACATTTCACAAGTTTTTAACCTAAAATCTAGTGTTTCCATGGTGGAAATTGGGGGTTTGCATAGAATTAGGGATTTTTGAGAAATTGGAATTTAGACCTCAAATTGAGTCGGATTCCAAAATAAATTACATAACCGGGCTCGGAGGTGAATGGATAATCGAGGTTTGGTCCGAATTTCAGGTTTGGACGAAGCGGGCCCGGGAGTTGACTTTTGTTGACTTTTTCAATAATGACCTAAATTGAATCTTTTTGCAATTGTGGGTGATTTCTAAGGCTTATTTTGAATCGTATGGTTGGTAATTTGCTAGATATTGTTGGTTCGGAGGCTTGTTTGAAAGGCAAAGCTGTGGTTGAACTTTGAGTGATCTTTGGAGCGAGGTAAGTGTTGTGTCTAACCTTGACTTGAGGGAATTAGGAACCATCTGACTATGTGCTATGTGATTCTCATGTGAGGGGCATATATGCGTGGTGATAAGTGCATATACGCCGCCGAGTTATCTGTTTTCCCTGATTTTCCGTTTTTTCTTAGTTATTTCCTTCCCTGCCTTAACTGTTATATGCTCTAAATCCTTTCCATGCTTAACTGCTACCTGTTAATCAATACCTTCTCCTGTTAATGATGTTAGCCCTTTTCATAGTATCATAAATTCCTGCTATTTGCTTAAGTTGACTTATTTGCACCTTCTAATTGTCAATTACTGGATTGGTCTCGTTGTGTTGTATTACTTATGTAGATTCCCGTGTTGTACGAGGTTTTCCGTTCTGGTTCAGTTTGGTATTAAATGATCGTATGCATTTTTGTAGTTTAAATTGTTTATTTGACTGTGCACATTGGGTGTTTGGTACTGATATGATGGGATCGGGTTGCATGCCGCAACAGGTGGAATAAGGGTGGATTGTTATGGTGGAATAAGGGTAAACTTATACTATTCGGTGGGATTGGGTGCACGCCGCAACAGGTGGAATAAGGGTGGATTGATATGGTAAAATAAGGGTAAATTATGATACTGATATTGATATATGGTGGGATCGGATTGGGCGCCGCAACATTTATATATTTTCTCTGTTGTTGATGTTATTATGGTGAAATAAGGGAGGATTATGTGTTTCATGGTTCGATCGGGTTGCGCGCCGCAACAACCTATGTGTTTCCTTTTCTTGAGCTGTGTTTGGCTTTCGGTATTTTCATTTGAAATGCTAAGGATTGGTAATTCTGGATGACACTGTTTATTTCTTGAGGTTGTAGTTATTATTTTCAGTTAACTGCTTCGTCCTATTCAATATTTCTATTTTTCCTGTCATTATTATATACAGCGTACAGGTTGTAGTGTAGGTTACCCGCCTTAGCCTCGTCACTACTTCGTCGAGGTTAGGCTCGGCATTTACAGAGTACGTGGGGTCGGTTGTACTCATACTACACTCTACACTTCTTGTGCAGATTTTAGAGTCGGTCCCAGCAGCGGTTATCAGTGAGCTCAGATCGGACAACATATGGAGACTTGAGGTACAGCTGCTCAGCGCCCGCAGCCCCTGGAGTCCCATTCTCTTCCTTATTTAGCTGTGTATTTTCATTCAGATAGTTCCTATGTTATTTCAGGCCCTTGTATGTACTATTCTAGTAGCTCATGCACTTGTGACACCAGGCTCAGGGATGTATTAAACGTTTGCCGTTTTAGCTTCCGCATTATTTACTTTGGATTATTGAAGTTAAATAAGTTCTTCTTCATTATTCAATTTTAAACTATTAAAAAGGATAAAAATTGTTCAAACATTGGCTTGCCTAGCAAGTGAAATGTTAAGCGCCATTACGGTCCTGACGGTGGAAATTTCGGGTTGTGACATGTTGGTATCAGAGTACTAGGTTTCATAGGTATCACGAGTCACGAGCAAACTTAGTAGAGTCTGGAGGATCGGTACAAAGACGTCTGTACTTATCTTCCAGAGGCTATGGAGTTATGAACAGTTTCACTTCTATTCTTCTCCGTCGTGCGATTTTATTCTATCATTGCTGATTGGACCCTTCTATTTTGTTCTCTCGCAGATGGCGAGAACACGCACCGCATCTTCAGCTAGACAGTAGCCGGAGCCCCCAGCAGTAGCTCCTACGAGGGGCAGAGGTCGAGGCTGAGGTCGCTCCAGAGCTCCTACGAGGGGCAGAGCTCAGCCCAGAGCTCGAGCAGCAGCACCAGCAATGGAGCCTCAGGTAGAGTTTGATGAGGAGGTTCCAGCCTAGGCTGTGCCTGTCGGACCAGCTCAGGTCCCGGAGGGGTTCATCGCCACTCCAGTGCTTCAGGATGCTTTGGTCCGTTTGGTGGGCCTTATAGAGAGTGTGGCCCAGGCTGGTACATTTCCTATGGCACCAGACATCTCTCAGGCTGGGGGAGGAGCACAAACTCCCCCTACTCACACTCCGGAGCAGATGGTTCCTCAATATCAGACTCTAGAAGCCCCGCCAGTTAGGGTAGTTCAGCCACCTGTTGCGGCACAGGCCGGTGATGGTCACGCCATGTCTTCTGAGGGCTTATTGAGATTGGACAAGTTTACCAAGCTCTTTCTAGATCACTTCAGTGGAGCATCTTCTGAGGACCCACAGGATTATCTTGACCGCTGCCATAAGGAGTTACGAAACATGGGTATAGTTGAGACCAATGGGTCGACTTTGCTGTATTTCAGATGACGGGTTCTGCCAAGAGATTGTGGAAGGATTATGTATCTACCAGACCAGCTAGGTCGCCTGCTCTTACTTGGGACCAGTTGTCTCAGCTATTTCTTAAGAAGTTCCTTCCTATCACACATAGAGAGAGAGAGAGTTACCGCAAGCAGTTCGAGCGTCTCCAGCAGGGCGGCATGTCAGTCACCCAGTACGAGACCCGCTTTGTGGATTTAGCCTATCATGCTATTCTTCTTCTTCCTACCAAGAGAGAGAGAGAGAGAGAGAGAGAGAGAGATGAGGTTTATTAAGGGATTCGCTCATCCTATCAAGTTGCAGATGGCCAAGGAGATCGGGAGTGAGATTTTTTTCAGACGGCTGCCAATGTCGCCAGACGGATCGAGGATGTTCTTTCACAGGAGAAAGGGCAGGGGTGTGATAAGAGGCCTCGTCATTCCGGTGGTTTTAGTGGTGCCGCATCCGGAGTCAGGGGTACTTTTGGTAGGGGTCATCATCCCAGGCCATATCAGTCAGCGTTGCAGGCATCCCACAGTGCTTCAGGGATTCGTGGTCCTTATGTGCCTCATTCTGGGCAGCCAACCTACAGTTCACCGCCAGCTCCTATTAGTGCACCTCCTATTAAGAGTTACTACTGTGGTCATCCGGCCCGTTCGGGCTAGTCTCAGTTTCAGCAGACAAAGCACAAGGATGGATGTTTTGGTATGGTGGTTTTGGGCATACTAGGAGGACCTGCCCAAGGTTATTGGGCGGTACGCCACAACAGAGTTCTCGTGCCATGATTCTGGCATCGGTTGCATCACCGCCCACTCAGCCAGCAAGAGGTAGGGGTCAGGCCGCTAGAGGTAGAGGTCTGGCCGTTAGAGGTGGAGGTCAGGTTGCTTGAGGTGGAGGCCAGCCAGCAGGAGGCCATCCTATGGATGTAGGTTAGAGTGGTAGGGCCCAGCCCCGATGTTATGCTTTCCCAGCCAGGCCAGAGGCTGAGTCATTTTACGCTGTTATCATAGGTACTGTTTCAGTTTGCCATAGAGATGGTCCAGTCCTATTTGATCCGGGCTCTACTTATTCCTATGTGTCATCCTATTTCGCTTCATAACTGGTTGTGCCTCGTGATTCTTTGAGTGCTCCTGTGTATGTGTCCACACCTTTGGGAGATTTTATTATTGTAGATCGTGTCTATCGTTCGTGTGTGGTTATCATTGGGGGTCTTGAGACTAGCGTAGATTTTCCACTTCTCGATATGGTTGATTTTGACGTCATTTTGGGCATGGATTGGCTGTCACCTTATCATGCTATATTGGATTGTCACGCCAAGACAGTGAACTTAGCCTTGCCGGGGTTGACTCGATTTGAGTGGAGAGGGACTCCTGGCCATTCTTCCAGCAGGGTTATCTCTTATGTGAAGGCTCGACATATGGTCGAGAAGGGGTGTCTAGCTTATTTGGCTTATGTCCGTGATTCTAGTGCGGAGGTTCTTTCCATGGACTCAATACCAGTTGTTTGTGAGTTTCCAGAGGTGTTTCCTGCAGATCTGCCAGGGATGCCACCCGACAGAGATATTGACTTCTGTATTGACTTGGCTTGGGGCACTCAGCCCATTTCTATTTCGCCATACCGTATGGCCCCGCCTGAATTGAATGAATTGAAGAAGCAATTGCAAGATTGCTTGATAAGGGCTTTATTAGACCTAGTCTCACCGTGGGGTGCGCCAGTGTTGTTTGTGAAGAAGAAGGATGGATTGATGAGGATGTGCATAGATTATCAACAGTTGAACAAAGTCACCAGCAAGAACAAGTATCCAATTCCGAGGATTGATGACTTATTTGATCATCTTTAGGGTGCCAAAGTGTTTTCAGAGATTGATTTGAGGTCTGGCTACCATCAGTTTAGGATTAGGGCATCTGATATCCCTAAGACAACTTTTCGGACTCAGTATGGGCATTATGAGTTTCTAGTGATGTCATTTGGCTGACAAATGCCCAAGCAGCATTTATGGATTTGATGAACCAGGTGTTCGGGACTTATGTAGATTCCATTGTGATTGTGTTTATTGATGATATCTTGATCTACTCCCGCACTCGAGAGGAGCACGAGCAGCATCTTCGGATTGTACTTCAGACTCTGAGAGACAACCAGTTGTATGCTAAGTTTTCAAAATGCGAGTTTTGGTTGAGCTCAGTTGCTTTCTTGGGGCACGTTGTATCAGCTGAGGGCATTCAGGTGGATCTTTAGAAGATTGAGGTAGTTCAGAACTGGCCTAGACCCACATCAGCTTTGGAGATCCGGAGTTTCTTGGGATTGGCAGGTTATTACCGTCTGTTTGTGGAGGGGTTTTCATCTACAGTATCCCCGTTGACCAGGTTGACCCAGAAGGGTTCCCCGTTTAGATGGTCAGACGAGTGTGAGGCGAGCTTTCAGAAGCTCAAGACTGCTTTGACTACGACGCCAATGTTGGTGTTGCCCACAGGTTCAGGATCTCATACGGTATATTGTGATGCATCTCGTATTGGTCTTGGTGCGGTATTGATGTAGGATGGCAAGGCGATTGCACATGCGTCGCGGCAGCTGAAGGTTCACGAGAAGAATTACCCTGTTCATGACTTAGATTTGGCAGCCATTGTTCATGCGCTGAAGATTTGGAGGCACTATCTTTAAGGTGTGTTGTGTGAGGTATTCATGGATCATCAGAGTTTGCAATATTTGTTCAATTAAAAGGAGCTCAATTTGAGGCAGAAGAGGTGGTTGGAGCTATTGAAAGACTATGATATCACCATCTTGTATCATCCCGGGAAGGCTAATGTGGTGGCCGACGCTTTGAGTAGAAAGTCAGTGAGTATGGGCAGCCATGCGTTCATTCCACTTGGTGAGAGACTGCTTGCATTAGATGTTCAGGCTTTGGTTAATCAGTTCGTGAGGATGGATGTTTCTGAGCCCAGTGCAGCACGATGATGCCAAGAAAGTTACGGTTGGAGATGATGGAGTTTTGAGGATGCGGGGTCGTGTTTGTGTGCCTAATGTGGATGGACTTTGTGAGTTGATTCTAGAGGAGGCCCACAGTTCCCGATGTTCTATTCATCCGGGCACCGCCAAGATGTATCAGGACCTGCGGCGGCATTATTGGTGGAGGAGGATGAAGAAGGACATAGTTCCATATATAGCTCGGTGTCTAAATTGTCAACAAGTATAGTACGAGCATCAAAGACCTGGTGGTTTGCTTTAGAAGATAGAGATTCCTGTGTGGAAGTGGGAGCGTATCACTATGGATTTCATTGTTGGACTCCTATGGACTCAGAGGAAGTTCGATGCAGTTTGGGTTATTGTGGATAGGATGACCAAGTCAGTGCATTTTATTCCTGTGGCATTTACCTATTCTTTAGAGCGGTTGACAGAGACTTATATCCGCGAGATTGTCCGTCTTCACGTTGTGCCCATGTCTATCATATCCGATCGAGGTACGCAATTCACCTCGCACTTCTGGAGGGCAGTACAGAATGAGTTGGGCACGTAGGTTTAGTTGAGCACAGCATTATATCCTCAGACGGATGGACGGACAGTCCGAGCACACTATTCAGATATTGGAGGATATGCTGCGCACTTGTGTTATAGACTTCGGAGGCTCTTGGGATCAGTTCTTTCCACTCGCGGAGTTTGCCTACAATAATAGCTACCAGTCGAGCATTCAAATGGCTCCCTATGAGGCATTATATGAGAGGGCGGTGCCGATTGCCAGTTGGATGGTTCGAGCTGGGGGAGGCTCGGTTATTGGGTACAGATTTGGTAATGCCTTGGATAAGGTTAAGATCATTCAGGATAGACTTTTCATAGCTCAGTCCAGGCAGAAGACTTATGCCAACCGTAAGGTTCGTGATGTTGCATTTATGGTCGAAGAGAGAGTGTTGCTCCGAGTATCACCCATGAAGGGTGTGATGAGGTTTTGAAAGAAGGGCAAGTTGAGCCCTAGGTACATCGGACCTTTTGAGATTCTTCAGAGAGTGGGTGAGGTGGCTTACAAGCTCACATTGCCACCTAGTTTGTCAGCAGTTCATCCGGTATTCCATGTGTCCATGCTCCGAAAGTACCACGGTGATCCGTCTCATGTGCTAGATTTCAGCTCTGTCCAGTTGGACAAGGATTTGACTTATGAGGAGGAGCCGATGGCTATTCTAGCTCGGCAGGTTCGGCAGTCAAGATCAAAGAGTTATCCTTCAGTTCGAGTGCAGTGGAGAGGTCAGCCCGTCGAGGCAGCTACTTGGGAGTTCGAGTCGGACATGCGGAGTAGATATCCACACCTTTTCACCAGCCCAAGTACTTTTCTATGTCCGTTCGAGGACGAACGATTATTTTAGAGGTGGAGAATATGATGACCAGATAGGTCATCTCATGTTTTAGAACCAAATTCTATGTTTCGAAACCTTAAATATCTCATTTTAGCCTTTCTCGATTTGCGTGCGCGGTCTGGGTGTTTTTCCGGAAGGCTTATATGTTAAAAACTTGATAAAAGTAAGAATTTTTGCCTTAAAATTTTATTTGAGTTGACTTCGGTCAACGTTTTGAGCAAACGGACCCGGATCCATGTTTTGACAGTCTTAGGGGGTCCGTATTGTTATTTAGGACCTGGGTGTATGCTCGGAATCGAATTCGGAGGTCCCTAACTAGAGCTATTAATTTTTGATGAAAATTAAAAGTTTGAAGGGTTAATAATTTTTCAGAATTTACTGATGTTTGGTCTTGTAGATACCGGGTCCGTATTTTGGTTCCGGAGCCCGGTATAGGTCTATTATTATATTTATGACTTGTCTGTGAAATTTGGTGAGAAACAGAGTTGGTTTGACGTGATTCGGACGTCCGGTTGTGAAAATAGAACTTTTAAAGTTGAAAATTTCATTTGATTTGGTGTTCAATTAGCAGTTCTAGGTGTTATTTTGGCGATTTGATCGCGCGAGCAAGTTCGTATGATGTTTTAGGACTTGTGTGCATGTTTGGTTTGGAGCCCCTAGGGCTCGGGTGAGTTTCAGATAGGCTACAGAGTGTTTTGAACTTAGAAAATATAGCAACTGCTGCATCTGATTTGCAGACTTCATATTTGTGAGGTCTGGCTCGCAAATGCGAGCCTCTCATTTGCAAAGAGACCATCGCATTTGCGAGTTGTGGGCTGGTGGTGGACCTTCGCATTTGCGAAGTTTTGGGTCACATCTGCGATCCTCACTGGTCCGTATTTGCAAACACTGGTTCGCATTTGCGAAGGCAGAAGGCATAGGTCATTCTTCGCATTTGTGAAGACTTGTTCGCATCGCAAATGTGACACCTGCAACTGACCAAATAGTTAGAAAAACGGGATTTTCGCTCATTCTTCAAATTTTCAAAACAAGATAACCCTAGGGGCGATTTTTCCAAGACCCTTTCTTCTCCTAATCTTTGGCAAGTGATTCTAACCCATTTTCTTTCAATCTTTCATTGCATTTCACAAGTTTTTAACCTAAAATCTAGTGTTTCCATGGTCGAAATTGAGGGTTTGGGTAAAATTAGAGATTTTTGAGAAATTGGGATTTAGACCTTAAATTGAGGTCGGATTCCAAAACAAATTACATAACTTGGCTCGGGGGTGAATGGGTAATCGGGTTTTGGTCTGAATTTTAGGTTTGGACCAAGCGAGCTCGGGTGTTGACTTTTTCAATAATGACCTAAATTGAATCTTTTGCAATCGTGGTTGATTTCTAAGGCTCATTTGGTTGGTAATTTGCTAGATATTGGTTGTTCGGAGGCTTGATTGAAAGGCAAAGCTGTGGTTGAGCTTTGAGTGGTCTTTGGAGCGAGGTAAGTGTTGTGTCTAACCTTGACTTGAGGGAATTAGGAACCCTCAGACTGTGTGCTATGTAATTCTCATGTGAACGGCGTATATGCGAGGTGACGAGTGCATATACACCGCCAAATTATTTGTTTTCCTTGATTTTCCATTTTTCCTTAAGTATTTCCTTCCCTGCCTGAACTGTTATATACTCTAAATGCTTTCCATGCTTAGTTGCTACCTGTTAATCAATACCTTCTCCCGTTAATGATGTTAGCTTTTTTCATAGTATCATGAATTCCTGCTATTTGCTTAAGTTGACTTATTTGCACCTTCTAATTGTCAGTTACTGGATTGGTCTCGCTGTGTAGTATTACTTATGTAGATTCCCGTGTTGTACGAGGCTTTCCTTTCTGGTTCAGTTTGGTGATTATTGATCGTAATGGTTTTCGTGGTTTAAATTGTTTATTTGACTGTGCACATTGAGTGTTTGGTACTGATATGGCGGGATCGGGTTGCACGCCGCAACAGGTGGAATAAGGGTGAATTATTATGGTGGTAAGGGTGAACTTGTACTGTACGATGGGATCAGGTTGCACGCCGCAACAAGTGGAATAAGTGTGGATTGCTATGGTCAAATAAGGGTGAATTATGATACTGATATTGATATATGGTGGGATCGAGGTGCGCGCCGCAACATTTATATATTTTCTCTATCGTTGATGTTATTACGGTGAAATAAGGGAGGATCATGTGTAGTACGGTGGGATCGAGTTACGCGCCGCAACAACCTCTGTGGTTCCTTTTCTTGAGCTGTGTTTGGCTTTCGGTATTTTCATTTGAAATGCTAAGGATTGGTAATTCTGGATGACACTGGTTTATTTCTTGAGGTTGTTGTTATTATTTTCAGTTGACTTCTTCGTCCTATTCAATATTTCTATTTTTCCTATCATTATTACATACTGCGTACAAGTTGTAGTGTAGGTGACCTGCCTTAGCCTCGTCACTACTTCGTCGAGGTTAGGCTCGGCACTTACAGAGTACATTGGATCGGTTGTACTCATACTACACTCTGCACTTCTCGTGCAGATTTTGGAGTCGGTCCCAGCAGCGGCTATCAGTGAGCTCGGATTAGACATCGTATGGAGACTTGAGGTACAACTACTCAGGGACCCCAGCCCCTAGAGTGTAACGTCCCGGCCGGTCATTTTAAGAATTTACGCCCCGATCCCCTACTAACTGCTTTCCCCGTGCTTGTTTTTTCTATTGTGAGTTGCCGGGAGGATTCGTTTGGAGTTTCAGAGTGTTTTGGGACACTTAGTCGCTAAATGAGTGTTTAAGCTTTAGAATTTGGACCGTAGTCGGAGCAGTGTGAAGACGGCTTCGGAATGGTATTCTGTTGGTTCCGTTAGCTCCGTTGGGTGATTTCGGGCTTAGGGGCGTGTTCGGATTGTGTTTTGGAGGTCCGTAGCTTGATTAGGCTTGAAATGCCGAAAGTCAAATTTTT
Organism: Nicotiana attenuata; assembly: GCF_001879085.1. Lineage (NCBI taxonomy): Eukaryota > Viridiplantae > Streptophyta > Magnoliopsida > Solanales > Solanaceae > Nicotiana > Nicotiana attenuata. The sequence goes on from NW_017672612.1 coordinate 82,543, forward strand.
GATATTTCCGGTTCAATAGTGAGATTTTGATATCGGGGTCGGAATGGAATTCTGGAAGTTGGTGTAGGTCCGTTGTGTCATTTGGGACGTGTGTGCAAAATTTCAGGTAATTCGGACTAGGTTTGATAGGCTTTTTGATCGAAAGCGAAAATTTGAAGTTTTGGAAATCCTTAGGCTTGGATCGGAGAGTGATTTGTGGTATTAGCGTTGTTTGATGTGATTCGAGGGTTGGAATAAGTTCGTATGATGTTTTAGGATTGGTTGGCATGTTTGGTTGAGGTCCCGGGGACCTCGGGTGAGTTTCGGGTGCTTAACGAAAGTTGAATTGGACTTAGGAGAAATCTGAAGATTGCTGAAGTTCTGTCATAACCGCACCTGCGGTTAGGGGACCGCAGGTGCGTGATCGCTGAAGCGATTGAGGAGCCGCAGATGCGGCTATGCTCTTGGAAGCCAGTTTCCCCAGGTGCGATAGAATGAGAGCACCTACGAGACCGCAGGTACGGTAGAAGAAGCGCAGATGCGGCCTAGTGCAATTAATGAAATCTCGCAGATGCGCACCTGGGACCGCAGGTGCGGAAACTCTGGGCCAGAACCTATATAAAGGTTCAGTCGCGACTTTGCCCATTTCTTCACCATTTTTATCCGGATTTTTGAGCTTTTTGGGAGGTTTTTGAGAGAGGATTCAAGAGAGCTTCGAGGATGTAAGATTTTTGGAACCCAAACTCGTTATTATTGAATTTTCTACTGATTTGGGCAAGGAATATAGGGGAAATAAGGGTTAAATTTGGGGGTTTAGGGTTTGAAATTGGAGACTTGGAATTGGGAATTTGAGGGGTTGTTTGTGGTCCGATTCTTGTGTATTTGGTATGTATGAACTCGTGAGAGTGTGAGGATTCTGAATTTATAAATTTTACCCGATTTCGAGACGTGGGCCCGAGGGACTTTTTGTGCGATTTTCCTAATTTCGCGTATTAGCTTCGAATTAATTAGTTGAATTAGTTACTTGAAGTTATATTTACATTATGCAATTACTTTGAATAGATTCGGGCCATTTGGAGTCGGGTACTCGTGGCAAGAATGTGGTATCGAGTTGATTGAGCTAGTTCGAGGTAAGTGGCTTACCTAACCTTGTGTGGGGAACTCCCCTTAGGATTTGGTATTGTTGATATTTGAAATGTCTTGTACGTGAGGTGACGAGTGCGTACCTGTGCTAATTGTTGAAAATCCGGTTTTTCATTAAGTAACAAAAATTGCGTTTCCTTTCCTGTTTATACTACTTGCAATTTAAGCCTGCTGTTAGCTTAGGAAAAACATGTCTATTTGACTTAATTGCTTATCTGCTCAACTGCCTTATTTGGATGTGGAACATGCTAGATTAGAAATACCTGTTTTACCTTGGTATGAAATTTGAATTTCATTGAGTATTTTTCGTGTTGCTGCTGTGCATTTACTTTGGGACTACGGGACGGTATCCTGGGAGATCCCCCTGTATGTTTACTTTGGGACTACGGATTTGTATTTCGGGAGATCCCCCTGCACTTTTACATTGGAACTACGGGACTGCATCCGGTTGATTCCCCCAGTATTGAGTATTTACATTTGGGACTATTGATCGGGATTCCGATAGATCCCCGCGCACTATGAGTTGGACTACGGGACGGTATCCCGGGAGATCCACTGGATATTTATATTTGGGACTACAAGACGATATCCTGGGAGATCCCCGGTTGTTATCTCTATGCTGAGCTGTGTTCTTTTCGTGATTATTTCTGTCTTTATAATAGTTGTTGTTATTCTTATTACCCTGTTATAGTTCATACTATTAGTATTTAATTATGTTGTCGTACTCTATACTGTGTTATCTCATTTTTTTTAGCTATAATCAGTAGGGCCCTAACCTTCCTCGTTACTACCCGATCGAGGTTAGGCTTGGCACTTACTGAGTACCGCTGTGGTGTACTCATGCCCTTCCAGCGTATGTTTTTCATGTGCAGATCCAGGTATTCGACTCAGCCCTAGTACTCTTGAGGCGAGGTGATTCACCAGAGACTTCGAGGTATATCTGCCGCGTCCGCAGACCGAGGAGTCCCTTTCCATTCTCTCTGATAGTATTAGCCCTCCTGTATTTACTTTTCTTTAGACATTCTGGAGTTAGAGCACAATGTAGTATTCATAGCTTGTGATTTCATGAGATTCCGAGTTTTGGGAATTGTTCAGTTTTTTTTTTTGAGATCTTGTATTGGTATATTCCGAGCGGCATCTTAAACACCTCTATATTTCTTTATCTTCAGTTTTTATTAGTTTTTCCGCATTTTGTTTCTTTTTTCGTAATTGTTAGGCTTACCTAGTCGTAGAGACTAGGTGCCATCACGACAGTTCACGGAGGGCGAACTTAGGTCGTGAAATGGAGTCCCCTTCTCTTCCTTATTTAGCTATGTATTTTCATTCAGACAGTTGTTTATGTTATTTCAAACCCTCGTATGTACTATTCTAGTAGCTCGTGCACTTGTGACACCAGGTTCAGGGATGTATTAAACGTTTGGCCGTTTTAGCTTCCGCATTATTTACTTTGGATTATTGCAGTTGAATCAGTTCTTCTTCATTATTTTTTTAAACTGTTAAAAAGGATAAATTGTTCTAACGGTTGCTTGCCTAGCAAGTGAAATGTTAGGCGCCATCACGGTCCTGACGGTGGAAATTTCGGGTCATGACATCTGAGAAGCAAAGAAATGTTAGTTTAACAAATAAAGCACAAAATAATTTCGAGCCCACAAGTTGCGTGTGTGTTCTTAAGGAGTTTAATCCCCTCACAGTTGCTCAAAGTTTTGGATTAATTCTGTTCAAGATAGAACAAAATAACTATTCTGTAATACTGGCAATTGAAATTATAGAACTTCAACACACTCAACATACTGAGTAAATCATAGTTGACACTTATCTTTGTTTTGGAAAACAATGCAAAGAAGAGGGGAAAGATTTCAGAATTTTTGTGTGTATAGAAACGAGACAAAGCCTCTAAATTTATAAGCAATGAAAGGGTGAGACGAAGAGGTGCTACCCAAAGGGTGCCTCTTCCATTTCCCATTCACACCCTTTTAAAATCACCTAACAATCCACGATATGAATGGGGAATGTCAATATGTATAAAATATGCAAACAATTGTGTGATTCGCAAGTAAAGATTAATCGCATCTAGATATGTAGGTTTCCATTTGAACTTTTCGTAGTGAACTTATATCGGATATACTCGGTTAATGGGTAGATTTGATATCTTTGAACATTCAAACTTTGGTATATACCTAGACAAGTCACACAATCAACTCGTAACCATCTTGGTACTCATTGTTGTGTTCGCTTCAGCCATGAAAACCATCTGGTTCATAAGTGCATAGAGAACTGGTCTTACAGAATTCTCCTTGAAGCGGCTTACACTTCACACTTACAAAGGTGATTCCTAAACGTGTTATCACGTAGATACACTTCAAATATAGAAACCATTAAAAAGCCTTACCGCTTTATCCTTGGTACTGAACATTCCATCATCATGAGAATGAACCAAAATTTTATTTGATAATGTTGAATCATCATTAATGACTTTGTTTGATCTACTTGAACCTAGATCTTGGGATCTCCAATCTTCTAGGTAGAGCTACCGCCACAATGACTTACCTCGGCCATAGTTTCATTCCCCTTGATGACCTCTCAACTACTTCGATAGTTAGTCCTTTTATAAGTGGATCTGTCATATTATCGCTTGACTTCATGTACTCAATTATGAAAATTCCCCTAAAGATTAGTTATGTAATGATTTTATGTCTTCGTCCTATATGACAAGGTTTTCTGATCTACATAATGCTCCTAGCCCTTCCTATTGCCTCTTGACCTCGCAATATATGCATATAGGTGCCAGCAGTTTTGACCTAAATGGAATATCCTCCCAGAAATTCCGGAGCCATTCAACTTCTCCACCGGCCTTGTCTACAATATAAACTTGGCCTCCATTGTAGATCGGGCAATGTACATTTGTTAGGATGATTTTCAAGACATCACTCCTCCACTAACTATACAAGTACATCCACTTGTGAATTTAGAAACAGTCGAACTGGTAATCTAATTTGCATCACTATACCCCCTCTATTCACGCAGGATACTTATTATAGTGTAAAGCATAAATATTTGTGTATATTTCAAATATCTCAAAACTCGTTTCATTGTCATGACAGTTTAATGCAAACTTCCTTATATCGTAGACTAATACGTCTTGACTTTCTATTGCATATCAAATTATTGACTACACTTAATATAGCAATATTATATTATAACAACAATTAGAATGGTTGGCATAAGTTGTGGCCACATTTTTAATATCTAACACATTTCGCAACTATTCCATTTGTTTGCATTTGTATACTATTCATTCTTATTCCGCGATAGAATACAAGTATTCCAATAATATTCCAATAATATCTAACACTTTCATTCATGAAGCAAATCAAGCTCTTTATGGACCAGCGTATTAATATATTCGTTCATGAATGGTAACATTTCTACAAAATTGTACATACATATCTTTTCATATAAAGTCACAACCTTCCAAGTTATACCATTTCATTAAAAAATAAATCTTATAAATGTTCAAGAAAGAATACAATCTTTTTGGAAAGGCACGTAAATAACTTTCAAATTGGTAGTTTCATCACTAAAATTGAACAAGTAATGAATTCACCGACTACCATATCAATATCCACTAAGCATTTATGGGATCCAAAAATTATATCATCTAGTTCTTCTAGATAATATAGACATTGCATCTAACATTGGCTTTTGTCATGCATAAGCTAAGGCCCCCACATTCAAATATTTCATGTGCCTTTTCTATTATTCATTATCAATATATCATCCACAAATAACGACTTGATGTTAAAATCATTTGACAATATTATGTGATCAAATTTCACGTGCCACTTTTTAGGTGCTAGCTTTAGTCCATAAAGAGACTTAACACGTTTGCACACCTTCTTTTCTTTTTCAGGAACCACAAACCTTTAGGCTCTTCCATGTAGATTTCTTCCTCCAAATAACTACTTAAAAAGGTTGTCTTTACATTCATTTGATGAATTTCTAAGGCTGCAAACCGCGACCAATACTACTAATATCCGTATGAACATAATTGTCGTATCACTGAGTATGTATCAGAATAGTCAACGTCTTTTCATTGTCCATTATATTTGACAACAAGTCTTATATTATACTTGTCAATAATGCCATCATCTTTCATTTTCCTCTTGAAAAATTTATTTGGAACCCAACGGTTTATTCGCTGGAGGAAGATCAACTAAAGTTCAAGTATGGTTGTTTAATACGAATTTGTATCTTACTATTGACTGCTATTTTCCAAAATTTTGCTTCCAAGGAAGCATAACTTGTTAAAAGTTTGAGGCTCATTTTCCAGGAGGAATGTCAGAAAATTTTATCCAACAAAAGTAGTTATCCTTTGACATTTACTACGTGTTGGATTTTTCTCATTAAGCATCCTTTCCTTATTTTTTCCGAGGTCGCACAGATTTTTACTAGACGAATCACATTTCTTTTTATAAGGATATATATTTTTCAAAGAATTCACCATTATCCAATTCTATCACCGTATTAATATGAATGTCGGGATTTTCTGATTTAAGCACCAGAAAATAATATGATGTGATGACCCAAAAGGTCATCACTTATTTTAGAAACAAAATTCAGTGTTCCGAGGCCTAAAAACTTCCTTTTTGTCCCACCTCGATTTGCGTGCATGGTCCGGACCTACATTAGGAAAATCTTCTATGTGAAAATCTGAGAAATAGAAATTCCTAGAGTTAAAATTTGATTATGGTTGACTTCAGTCAACATTTTGAGCAAACGGACCCGGATCCGTGTTCCGATGATCCCGGGAGGTCCGTAGGAAAATATGGGACTTGGACGTATACCCGGAATAGAATTTCGAGGTCCCTAGCCCGAGAAATAAATTTTTAAAGAAAATTATTTTCTGGAAAATATATGAGTTTTTAGAAATAAGATGTGTTTTAAATTTGATGGTATCGAGCCCGTATTTTGGTTCCGGAGCCCGGTACAGGTTGTATATGTGGTTTAAGTTAAGTCTATGAAATTTGGCAAGAAACGGACTTGAAATGACGTGAATCAGACCTTATTTGAGAAAATTTGGAAAATTTGATGTTCTTAAGTGATTTCATGGTTTTGATGCTAAATGTATAGTTGTTGATGTTATTTTGGTGATTTGAATGCACGAGCAAGTCCGTATAATGTTTTTAGGTTGGCGTGCATGTTTGACAAATGCCCCAGCAGCCTTCATGGATTTGATGAACCGAGTGTTCAGGCCTTACTTGGATTCGTTCGTGATAGTCTTCATTGACGATATTTTGATCTATTCTCGCAACCGGGAGGAGCATGAGCAACATCTGAGAGTGGTTCTTCAGACTCTGAGAGATAGTCAGCTGTATGCTAAGTTTTCAAAGTGTGAGTTCTGGTTGAGTTCAGTTGCTTTCTTAGGTCATGTGGTATCAGCAGAGGGCATCCAGGTAGATCCAAAGAAGATAGAGGCAGTCAAGAACTGGCCTCGACTCACATCAGCTATAGAGATTCGGAGTTTCTTGGGTTTGGCAGGCTATTAACGTCGGTTCGTGGAGGGGTTTTCATCTATCGCAGCCCCGATGACCAGGTTGACCCAGAAGGGTGCCCAGTTTAGGTGGTCGGATGAATGCGAGGCGAGCTTCCACAAGCTCAAGATAGCTTTGACTACGACGCCAGTGTTGGCTTTGCCCACAGGTTCAGGGCCATATACAGTTTATTGTGATGCATCTCGTGTTGGGCTTGGTGTGGTATTGATGCAGTATGGCAAGGTCATTGCATATGCTTCGCGTCAGTTGAAGATTCATGAGAAGAACTATACAGTCCACGATTTGGAGTTAGCATCTATTGTTCACGCGCTGAAGATTTGGAGGCATTATCTGTATGGCGTGGCATGTGAGGTGTTCATGGATCACAAGAGTTTGCAATACTTGTTCAAGCAGAAGGGGCTAAATTTGAGGCAGAGAAGGTGGTTGGAGCTGTTAAAAGACTATGATATCACCATCTTATATCATCCGGGAAAGGCCAGTGTGGTGGCTGATGCTTTGAGTAGGAAGTCAGCCAGTATGGGAAGTCTTGCGTATATTCCGGTCAGTGAGAGATCGCTTGCTTTGGATGTTCAGGCTTTGGCCAATCAGTTCATGAGGTTGGATGTTGTTGAGCCCAGTCGTGTATTAGCTTGCACATTTGCTCGCTCTTCTTTATTGGAGCGTATCCGGGAACGGCAGTACGATAATCCTCATTTGTGTGTCCTTAGAGACACGGTGCAGCACAGAGGTGCCAAGCATGTTTCATTGGGAGATGATGGAGTTTTGAGAATGCAGGGTCTTATTTGTGTGCCTAATGTGGATGGACTTCGCGAGTTGATTTTAGAGGAGGCCCATAGTTCCCGGTACTCTATTCATCCGGGCGCCGCTAAGATGTATCAGGATTTGCGGCAGCATTATTGGTGGAGAAGAATGAAGAAGGACATTGTTGCGTATGTGGCTCGGTGTTTGAATTGTCAACAGGTTAAGTACGAGCATCAAAGGCCTGGTGGTTTGTTCCAGAAGATTGAGATTCTTGAGTGGAAGTGGGAGCGTATCACCATGGACTTCGTTGTTGGACTCCCACGGACTCAGAGGAAGTTCTATGCAGTGTGGGTTATTGTTGATAGGCTGACCAAGTCAGCGCATTTCATTCCTGTGGCAGTCTCCTATTCTTCCGAGAGGTTAGCTGAGATCTATATCCGGGGGATTGTTCGTCTTCATGGTGTGCCCGTGTCTATCATCTCGGACCGAGGTACGCAGTTTACCTCACTTTTCTAGAGAGCAGTTCAGCGGGAGTTGGGCATACGGGTTGAGTTGAGCATAGCGTTTCATCCTCAGATGGACGGGCAGTCCGAGCGGACTATTCAGATTTGGAGGATATGCTCCGAGCTTGTGTTATTGACTTTGGAGGCTCATGGGATCAGTTTTTGCCTTTAGCGAAGTTTGCCTACAACAACAGCTACCAGTCGAGCATCCAGATGGCTCCTTATGAGGCTTTATATGGTAGGCGGTGTCGGTCTCTGGTCGGATGGTTTGAGCCGGGAGAGGCTCGGTTGTTGGGTACGGATCTAGTGCAGGATGCCTTGGACAAGGTCAGGATCATTCAGGCTAGACTTCGTACAACTCAGTCCAGGCAAAAGAATTACGCCGACCGTAAGGTTCGTGATTTGGCATTCATGGTCGGTGAGCGGGTATTGCTTCGGGTGTCACCTATGAAGGGCGTGATGAGATTTGGGAAGACGGGTAAGCTTAGCCCTAGGTTCATTGGCCCATTTGAGATTCTTCATCGAGTGGGAGAAGTGTCTTACAGACTTGCGTTGCCGCCGAGCTTATCAGCCGTGCATCCAGTGTTTCTTGTGTCTATGCTTCGGAAGTATCACGGCGATCCATCCCACATGTTAGATTTCAGCACTGTCCAGTTTGACAAGGACTTGTCATATGAGGAGGAGCCGATAGCTATTCTAGACCGGCAGGTTCGTGAGTTGAGATCGAAGAGTTTCCCTTCTGTTCGTGTTCAGTGGAGAGGTCTGCCTGCTGAGGCATCGACCTCAGAGTGCGAGTTCGACATGCGGAGCCGTTATCCCCATCTTTTCCTCGACTCAGGTACTTCCTTCTTATGTCCGTTCGAGGACGAGCGGTTGTTTTAGAGGTGGAGGATGTGATGACCCAAAAGGTCATCACTTGTTTTAGAAACAAAATTCAACGTTCCGAGGCCTAAAAATTTCCTTTTTGTACTACCTCAATTTGCGTGCGTGGTCTGGACCTACATTCGGAAAACCTTCTATGTGAAAATATGAGAATTTGAAATTCCAATAGCTAAAATTTGATTATGGTTGACTTCAGTCAATATTTTGAGCAAACGGACACGGATCCGTGTTCCGACGTTCGCGGGAGGTTCGTAGGAAAATATGGGACTTGGGCATATTCCCGAAATCGAATTCCGAGGTCCCTAGCCCGAGAAATGAATATTTAAAGAAAATTGTTTTCAGGAAAATATATGAGTTTTTAGAAATGAGATGTGTTTGAAATTTGATGGTATCGGGCCCGTATTTTGGTTCCGGAGCCCGGTACAGGTCGTATATGCGGTTTAAGTTAAGTCTGTGAAATTTGGTAAGACACGGACTTGAAATGACGTGAGTGGGACCTTATTTGAGAAAATTTGGAAAATTTGATGTTCTTAAGTGATTTCATGGTTTTGATGCTAAATGTATAGTTGTTGATGTTATTTTGGTGATTTGAATGCACGCACAAGTTCGTATGATGTTTTTAGGTTGGCGTGCATGTTTGGTTTGGAGCCCCGAGGGCTCGGGTGAGTTTTGGATAGGCCACGGAGTGGAATTTTAACTTAGGAAATTGCAGGTTTTTCAATTGGTATGATCAGGTCTGCAGGCTTCGCAAATGCGAAGCCTGGCTCGCAAATGTGAGCTCACAAATGCGAGAAAACAGCTGCAAATGGGAAAGGACCCGGTCTGCCTTAGGGTCGCAAATGCGAAGCAGTCATCGCAAAAGCGATGTCGCAAATGCGAAAGGGCCATCGCATTTGCGAAGTGGCCCGGATTTCCCCAGTGTCGCAAATGCGACGGATTTATCGCAAACGCGACTTCGCAAATGCGAAAGTCCCTTCGCAAATGCGAGCATAGCAGACTTCTGGGTTCGCAATTGCAAACGCTGGTCGCAATTGCGACATCAGAGACCTGTAAACTTCTTCAAAGGCAACTTCTTCTCCAAATCGATTGTAAGTTGTTTCTAGCTCGTTTTCTTCAATCTTCAACATCTTTTCACATGATTTCAACTCAAAATCAAAGGTTTTCATGGGGGAAATTGGGTGTTTTGGGTAGAACCTAGGTTTTTCAAATTTTGGGGATTTGGACCTCGATTTGAGGCCCGATTTCAAAAGAAATTGTATATTTGAGTTCGTGGGTGAATGAGTAATCGGGTTTTGGTTCAAACCTTGGGTTTTGACCATGTGGGCCCGAGGTCGATTTTTGACTTTTTGGGAAGAACTTTAGAAAACTTATTTCCATGCATTAGAACTGATTTATTTAGCATTTATTGATATAATTAAGTAACTTGTGGCAAGATACGAGCGAATTGGTGGTGGAATCAAGAGGTAAAGCGATAGTTGAGGCTTGAATTGTGTTCGAGGCATCGAGGTAAGTGTTTGGTCTAACCTTAGCTTGAGGGATTAGGAGTTGTGTCCTATTTGCTATGTGCTATTTGTTGAGTACGACGTATAGGCATGGTGACGAGTATCTATACGTTGGTGTCAAGCATGCCCGTGAGTCTTATATTATGATTATTCTGACTCTGTTTGTATTGTTTATGCCCTTGTGTGATGATTTCTATTGTTGGGCAAAGTTTGTGGAAGAAATGGTAATATTTGAACAATGAGGAGCGTTGACTCAAGTTGTAAAGTGAATTGCGAAAGAATAATTGGCATTTGAACCTTATAGAGCATTGGCTCAAATTGTGAATCGAGTTGTGAAATACATGTGAAAACGAGAAGAGGATTATGGTGTTGTTCCCTCGCAGTTGTTGTTTTGATATTGTTCCCTTGCCGGGAACTTATTATGATTCATTTTATTTTCTTGCCCTTATTGTTTGTGTTTGTTGTTTGGGTAAGGAAGAGTGTAAAGCACGAAGGGTGATGCCGTGCATTGTTTTGTGAGAGAGTGTTAAATCACGAAGGGTGATGCCGTGTATGATTTTGTGAGGAAGAGTGTAAAGCACGAAGGGTGATGTCGTGCCGCACGATGTACCTTTCCGTGCCGATTATATTGATTTTATGGTGAGGATGAGAGTAAAAGCACGGAGGGTGATGCCGTGCAGTTTATATTGATTTTTATGGTAAGGATAAGAGTAAAAGCACGAAGGGTGATGCCGTGCACTTGTTTGATTTCTGAGTCTTGTTGAAAATTGAGTTATGGTGTTCTTTATGTTTACCTGTTGTTCTCCTGTTATCATTTGTTGTTTCCCCGCAGCATGTTTCCCCCTCCCATCCTTGACTGTACATTTTTGCTTTTATTTTGACGCTGTAAATGACTTAACTGCACAGGTTTATTTGGTAGTCTGGTCCTAGTCTCGTCACTACTTCGCTGGGGTTAGGCTAGGCACTTACTAGCACATGGGGTCGGTTGTGCTGATACTACACTCTGCACTCTTTTGTGCATATCCCGGTGCTGTTGATTACGGACCGCAGTGAGATAGCTGTTTCGCGTTCATCAGGCGACCCGAGGTAGTCCTGCAGGAGTCCGCAGGCCGTGGCGTCTCCTTCTAGCTATTATTCCTATTTCTTTCTTGTATTTCCAGAGACAGTTTGTATTATTTTCTTTCAGACCTTTATTTGTAGTACTCTTAGACCGTCTTGAAGTTGCGACACCAGTCTTGGGTAGTGTTGTTATGGAATGGTAATTGCAATATTATTTAAACTTGAAATTTAGTCTTCCGCTTATTAAATTATGTTGTTTATTAATTGTTGGATCTTAGTTGTTAACGGATTTTAAAATGGAAATAAGGTAAATAGTTCAGTTGGTTGACTTGCCTAGCTTTCTCGAGTAGGCGCCATCACGACTCCTGAGGGTGGGGAAACTCGGGTCGTGACATATGCCCTTCTATTGGATGCATATCATCCGGAAACACAATCAACGATTTTCGGTCCTATTTTATCCTTTTAGGTTTAGGACTTTCGCTTTACCCAAATCCCCCCCCCCCCCCCCACGCATTGAAATAGTTCAAGTTGGACTTCTTTCCTTTCCATTTTTCATATGGAATAAATTGTGTTTTTCGTGAGGCACTCGATTGATTAGCTGTAAGTATAGCTTCCCCCCACAAGTTTTAGGGTAAACTAGAATTTATCAACAAGGCATTCATTATCTTATTTACTATTTTATTCTTTCTTTCTGCAATTCCATTAGATTGTGGCATGTTAGGGACAGTTGTTTGATGAATAATGCCATAATCCAAATATATTTCTTCAAAAGGAGATACACATTTTTCCACCACTATCTCTTTATAGAGCCAACCACAGGAACTGTTGTTTGTGTCACAACACAATCATAATTAATAAACGGTGAAATTTTTCATATTCAAACCAAGGAATATCTGACACAACCAGAATTAATAAACAGTGAAGTTTTTAATCTTCAAACCGAGTAATAAAGAACAAAAGAAAACCACTAAGATTTTAATCTCCAAAACGTGTAAAAACTCAATTAGGCTTTAATCTCCGACAAATAAGTAGAAAGTCACAAAGAAATTAATCTAAACGAACGAGTAGAAAATCATGCAGATTTTAATCTCGAAGCAGGAGTATAAAGTCACAAAGATTTTAGTCTCCATAACGGGAGTAGAAAATCATGAAGATTTTAATCTCCAAAATAGGGGTAGAAAATCACAAGTATTTTAATTTATTTTCAAATTAAATGGCTTTCCATTGTAGCCATAAACAATTCAATAGTTCGGTATATTATTCTTATCAAACTAATATTTTATTGATGCATAGATGCTTTTCATCTTCATGATCTAAAAATAATTTTCAAGCATCAATGTAAGCCTAAATCATAGTACAATCTTGAAAACAATTTTCACATAATTCTAAGCATGCCACCAAAGTTATATACTAGAAGAAATAAGTAATATAACCTTAGTCATTCATAATTAATATGCATGCAAGACACAATATATATTTGAAATCATCACATAAGCACATATATCTAATATTTATAGAAAGTTAATTTCATAAATCACAAAGGGTAGAAAACAATCAATAAATCTATAGTTTGAAATCTATATATTGTCATTTATTGCTCTCCTTTATAGTTTTCAAGTCATTATTGCTCAACTATTCTCCCAAATTGCCTTCTTCAATGCTCACTATAGAATATTAGATCTATCATTGGACATTAATATTGACTATGATTAATCCTACTTTTCAACAAATCTAATTGTATAAAACCAAGATCTATTTTTTGGGTCATACAAAAATAGAACCCAATTTTTTTTTTTAATTATCGCCAATAGTTCTAATCTCTCCCAGCAATGGCGTGACATAGCAACAATTTTTCCAAATTGTGACGCCTTCTTTGATCATTAGAACCTTACTGGTGAACTTTTATTCTTGTTGCATTGTCAAAAAGCCTTTTTTTCCTCGCAAAAACTCAAGATGTTTCTGAACCTGTGCTCGATGTTTCTGGTAACGTTGTTCGTAAAGGAGCGACTTATTTGATCATTCCGGCAGGTTAGGGCAACCGCAGTGGACTTTTTGTGTCACTCATTAGGAACACAACTAATCCTCTCGTTGGGAGCCAAAATACTCAAAATTCTGTCGGCGCTAAGCTTCAATTTTCACTAGTGCATACGAATAAAAATACTATAGATGTTCTGATCTGAACATCAAATATATGACTATGATAATAACTGATTTGTTCATAGTATGGAAAATTAACACTGAATTAATTCCACGATTTCATTTGGCGACGGTTGGTGGAGTTGAAGGAAATTCAAGGCGTGAAATCCAATCCAACGTCAATTGGTTCAGGATTGAGAAGTACGAGGAAGCCTACAAACTTTGTGTATTATCCTGGAGTTTGTTTGTGCGACATGCAGACTATTCTATGGAGATATTGAAATACTTGTTTTATGCTTTAAAGAATATATCATTTAATATGTGCCCTCTAATAAATAGAATCCCAAACAAGATGCAATTTACTTCCCGAAATATTCCTGATGCACTTGCATCATTGTGACGATCCGATATGTCGTTTTGAGTACTACCCTTCATTTTTTAGTTTCGAGATCTCTATTAGCTTCATGATATTTCTTGATTTGCTTACTTGGTCCCTATCATTTTTTGAAAAGTTCTTACGTAAATTTTTGAAGAAAAGTGATTTTAGGCATAAAATAGGACTTGAGTTGATCAAGGTCAACATTCTTGGTAAACTTCATCGGATCGGTATTTTGATGATTTCGGTAGGTTAGTATGATATTATTGGACTTGTACGCACGTTTGGTCGGGGTCCGGGGTGACCCGAGCACATTTCGGCGCGTTATGTAAAAAATTGTGAAAATGAGTTTTCAAGTTGAAAATCTTGAGTTTTGATGATTGATTCTTGTTATTTGATATTATTTTGATGATTTGAGTTAGCGAGCAAGTTTGTAGGATGTTATTACACTTGTATGCATGTTTAGTCTGTAGTCCGCTCGGGTGTGTTTCGGATGTGTCCCGGAAGAGTTTTGATCATTAAGCAACTGCTGGTGCATTTCAATTGTTGGTGCCTGTCGCAGATCTCGCAATTGCGAGGTCAGTCTCACATTTGCGAGCCTCGCTTTTAGTAACAATTCGGCCGATCGTTTTATGTATTGTGTCCCTATTTCCCGTATACATGGCCTCTTCTATGTTTATTTTTGGTTATGTGACTTGCCGGGGTGGTTGGATTCGTTTCGGGAAGGTCTTGGAGTGAATTGGGATACTTAGTCCCAAGGTTGGAAGCTTAAGTTGAAATAGTTAATCGGAGTTTGACTTTTATGTAGACGACTTCGGAATGGTATTTTGATGATTCCTATAGCTTCGTCTGATAATTTTGGACTTAGACGTATGTTCAGATGTTGATTTGGAGGTCCGTAAGTTAATTTGATACTTTTTCGCGAAAGTAGGAAAGTTGAAGGGTTGGAAGGTTGAGTGGATTGGCCTGGAGTTGACTTTGTTAATATATGGTTCGGATTTTGGTTTCGGAAGTTGGAATAGGTCCGTTGGGTCATTTGGGACTTTCATGCAAAATTTGAGGTTATTCTGAGTTGATTTGATATGGTTCGGCATAATTTTTGAAGTTGAGAGTTTATTAGTTTTATTAGTCTTGAATTGGGGTACGATTCGTGATTTTGTTGTTGTTTGAGCTGATTCGAGGCTTCGAGTAAGTTCATATTGTATTTAAGACTTGTTGGTATGTTTGGTTGGGGTCCCGGAGGCCTCGGGTACATTTTGGGTTGAGATCAGATCAATTGTGGACTTAGTGAGATTGCTGAAGATTTGCAGGTTTTAGTGTTTTCGTATCTGCGGGGGCTTGGTTGCAGATGAGGAGCCGCAGGAGTGGCCATTTGTGCGCAGGTGCGAGGAAAGGTGGAGACTATCTGGGAGCTTAGGTGCGAGGTAATTTCCACATCTACGAGTCCGCAGTTGCGGACTATCGAGCGCAAGTGCGAATGCGCTGGTGCGACGAGGTCTGCGCAGGTGCGGACATTGAGTTGGGCAAGGAAGTCCGTAGAAGCGGATGAAGGAGCACAGATGCGCTTTCTTAGGTGCGAGGGTTGATCCGCAAAAGCGAATGGTCGGCATTAATGAGTTTCCACATATGCGGCGTCGTAGGTGCGATTATTTTGACCGCAGATGGGGTTTTGCGGGACAGACTACATATGTCGAAGGGTTTGGTATTTTTCTCATTTTTTGATTTGTGGAGCTCGGCTAAGAGAGATTTTTAGGGTGCTTTTTACCATAATTGAAGAGGTAAGTGAAGTCTAATCACTTTTGATAATTAATATTGGTTACCCATGAATTATTACACCTACTTTATGTGAATTTAATGTGAAATTTGGGAATTTTGGACTATGTTATTGGAGAGTGAGATTTGATGATTTGAGAGTTTATTTATGGTTGGAATTGGATGAAATTAGTATGGTTGGACTCGTATTTGAATGGTTTTCGAAATTTGTGAATTTGGTCGGAGTTCGAGGTGCGTGCACGTAGTTGACTTTTTGGGTTGACTTTTTAATTTTGGTTAAATATCCTAGCTTTATCATTTGGAATCAATTCTTATGGATTTTATTGATTATAATATGTTATTTCGGCTAGATTCGGGACATCCGGAGGTTGATATAAGCGGGAAGGGATTGTTAGAGGAGTGATTTGGCTTGCTTGAGGTAAGTATCGTACCAAAACTTGATTGATGCACTAGTTGCCTGAGTTATTTGTGATAGCTACACGTTAAGGGTGCGCATATGTGTGGGGTTTGAGCCCATGTGCGACCACCACGGTATTTATTCATGCTCGGGGTAGTGCTTAGGCTATGACATTCCTTGATTTGATTATTAAGCTTTAAGGTGTGATGATTGGCTTTGCAGTTTATAGCTTCTTTTTTTTAGGGTTTTCTGCGGCTGCGTTAGTTCGAAGTGAATGTTCCATGATGATGGTTTATAATGACGGTTCTTCCTTATAAATGCCACATTACATACCACCTAAAAAATTTTTCTTCTTTCTTGCATTCATCCCCAAACTACTTCTTCTGCAACTTCTCTGCTTTCTTTGTGCTTCTATTATTAAAATGACTTCCCATTCTTCAAATCCTTATTCATCATCAGATCCTCATAAAATGATCATCGTTGATGAACTTCCACCTTCGTCCACCGCAGTTATGAGTAGAAGAGGTGGTAGACTTTGTAGATTAGGTTCTATATCAAGTCGTACCTCTACTTATTCCCATAATAACACTTCAAAGCCTTCTTCTTTCAAAGCCAAAACTTCATCAGCTTCTACATCTTCCTTTAAAAATAAAGACCATAACGAAGCGTTACATGAGCCTGTTGTTTCTGAAACTATTCCTCAGGAGTTATCCTTCAAATCGGACTGTGAGGCAATGAGAAAACAAGTTTCTTCCATAGCAACACTAAACCTTGCCAATCATTACCCTACTTTAATCTCCGCTGGCCTTCTTCCTCTAGTTCTCCGTGAATGCTATTGGAAATCTAATTTCCGTGTGGTAGTTCCTAGTGGTGATGAACTAATAACCTCTTATCGTGAAGGTTATTCGTTTGTGTACACCTATCATTTTACCTTAGGATTTAACCTATGTATTGACCCAGTAATCATTGAATTTTGTTGTTACTTCAATGTGTGTCTTGATCAAATAGGCCCAATAGTGTGAAGGGCACTAGCCTGCCTTCGTTATTAATCAAACTTAGTTTCAGCCCCTTTTGCTCTTCAACATTTACTCCATCTATATTCCACAAAGCTTTTCCGTGAAGGTGTCTTTTCTCTTGGGGCGAGGAGAAAGAGAGTTTTAGTCAGCCCCAAGGACGATCGTGATGTGGCTGGTACGCCCGGTTCGTGGTTGTTCCCACTCGTGATTTGGTGGGCGATGAAAACATGCCTTTCCCTGAAAAGTGGAACATTGCACGTCAGTTCTTCTCGTCACCACTTTCTTTTCTTTTCTCTTATAATTTCAATTTCCTCATTTGGTTTTTTTATCTTTTAGCAATCATGGAATTTTTCGGTGAACTTCTCAACTTTCGTGATTGGGTAGAAAAAATATTGACTGATTCTTCTATGGAACAGAGATCGTGAAAATTTCTTTCTCAAAATTTCGGGTAGAAATTTGTTATTCCCAGGTTTTGCTGTTCGTGGCATCCCCACCTCTGTTTCTGTTGCAAGGTTTTCTGTCAGCACAGTCCAAGAGTAGATTGTGAGCGTGTCTTCTTTAAAGAGGAAGAACAATGAAATCCTCACCTCCGATGAAGAAGTAGAAGAAGAAGATGATGGCTCTCTAGTAAGGAAGTGACGAGTTAGGAGGCGTATGCTTTTAGATGATGAAGTCTCCAGGATCTACCTTCAGAACTCCTTCATTTCAAACTTATTGATGAACTTGAGATTGTCCTTTTGGACATCTCAGAAGATGAAGATATTGACCATTTTAGTAACCGCCCCTCAAGTCCTATTGATAGACTCTTTGCTCAAGGATTTGAGAGTGAAGAAGATTTTGGCGCTGTTTCTGAAGACCCACCCCTTACTGCCCTTGCAATAACCTCCGTAGCTCCTACTATTAATCCTTCCATCTTTTCTACTACCACACCCATGGTTGTTTCTATTACCGCACCTACTGCTACTCCCCATGAAGAGGTCGGTCCTTCTAGCGGGAGAGGAGGCATGAAGAAAGTGTTGATTAAAGTCCCCAATTGTGGGAATTTGTTAAAGAAGTCTAATGCGGTGTGGTTGAAACCGTTGATTGGTCCCGTGGAGAGGGAAAAGGTCGAGTCTCATAGCTCTATCACCTTAATGAATAATGTTATTCATTCTGCCCTTAAGGTATATTCCTTTTCACTTATGTTTCCTTATCCCCTTCTAAGTTTATAATATTTCTACCTTACCTTTTTTTGCAGATCAATTTAATAGGTACGGAGTTGATGAGAAGGATATCTTGGACCGAGCAACAAGTGGTTGAGCTGCGTACAGAAGCTGATAATTGGAATGAGTAATTTGAAAGCCTTCAACTTGAGAAAGATGCCCTTTGTTGAAGAAAAAGGGTCTTTGGAGCAACAACTCAAGATTACAAGTGTTGAATTGGTAGTTTCGAAGGCTTCCTCCAATCAAGTTGAAAAAGATAAGGATATACTAGAATACTCCTTTAGTGAACAACACTCCAAGGCCACCGAGGAGATTAGGAGCATAAAATAACTTATAAATCAATTGAGGTGTATGCTAGTGATCTAGTTCAGATGCTAACTCGAGCTCAAGAGGATCTCTGTGCCTCTTCTAATAAAGCCAAGTTCCTCGAGCATACTCTTGAACCTTCAAAGGTATCTTATGAAGCTTCAGAAGCTGAAAAAGAAGACCCGAGGGCAAAGATAAAGCAACTGGAGAAACATTATGAGGCTCTTGAAGACAAACTGACACTTGATGTTAGTTGGGCTTTTTTAAACTCCCATCTAGAAACTTTGATCAAGGCTAGCCAGGAGGTTTTGACCTCGAGGCTAAGATTGCCAAAGCTAAAGAGGCAATTAAAGACATTCAGCAACTTCAAAGATTCTCAACACCCAAGGATGAAAGTTTCAACGGTGATAAAGATGGTCCTGAAGCTGACCAAGCTAATGCCCAACCTTCTTCTTCTCAAGTTGATACTTCCACCCCTGCTGATGATGCTCCTTAGTTCTTCACCCTTCGCTTTAGAATTTTTCTTTTATTGGTGTTTATGAAACATTTTGTTTTTGTTTAAAGTTGATTTTCAGAAACTTTTCCTTCCCCGTTTTCGGATATTAATGCTAATATCATTTCGTTGTATATTTTGTGTTATGCTTTTTGCTCTTAAGTTTTCGAGCTTTTACTTGCATTTGAAATGCTTTAATATGTTGCGTCTAAATATGCACAGGCTGTTTTATATAAAAGGGCCTTTTATATTAAAAACACTAATGAAGATGACGTCTCACCTTCATATAGGTGTAAAGATAAGAAATATGAAGTTAAAAAATTTATTTGAACTTTCAAACATATATTTATGTACAAATTTTCATAATTGCTTTCTTTACAACAAGTTTACAGGTACGGAAATGTCTATCCCGTACCTAAATTTATGGCCTTAACGTAAAAGCTCTTGGAAATTTTATGCGGAATCTTCAACTCTTACTTCTCATTCCCTCTGCGAGCTTGAAAATCTGACATTTTTTCTAGAAAGTTTTTCCTTTGGCTAAGCTATTCTATTGTGGTGTACATCTTATTCCTTTGTGTACTTCTCCATATGCATAATCCCCCCTCCCCCCCTAGTGTTTCAACATTGAAGCATGAAAACTTGAACACTAGATTAACTCCTTCTTCGGTCCTTTCCCTTAAAAAGGAAATTGTGATGGCCCAAAAGGTCATCTCGTGTTTTAGAACCTTATTCGGGGTTCCGAGGCCTTCAAAACCTTATTTTCCTTCTCCTCGATCTGCGTGCACAGTCCAGGAGTGTTGCCGGAAAGCCTTTATGTGAAAATTTGAAAAAAATATTAAGTTTTGCCTTTAAAAGTGATTTTAGTTGACTTCGGTCAACATTTTGAGTAAACGGACCCGGACCCGTGATTTGATGGTCCCGGAGGGTCCGTAAAAAAATATGGGACTTAGGCGTATGCCGGGAATTGAATTTCGAGGTCCCAAGCCCGAGAAATAAATTTTTGAAGAAAATTGTTAAACTGGAAATATAATGGTTTTTTAGAAATTGAATAATGTTTGAACTTGTTGGTATCGGGCCCTTATTTTGGTTTCGGAGCCCGGTACAGGTCCGTTATAATATTTATACCTTATCTGTGAAATTTGGTGAAAACGGAGTTGATTTGACGTGATTCGGACCTTTGGTTGAGAAGTTAAAAGTTTTGAAACTTTCTTGAAAATTTCATGCAATTTGGTACTACATTCGTAGTTCTAGACATTATTTTGGCGATTTGGTCGCCCAAGCAAGTTCATATGATGTATTATGACTTGTGTGCATATTTGGTTTGGAGGCCCGAGGGCTCGGGTGAGCTTCGGGTAGGCTACGGGATATTTTAGACTTAGAAAACCTGGTGTTGGATAGTTGCAGAGATTTCAGGTCTCAGATCCTAGGAGCGCGGCCGCGAAATGAAATTCGCGAACCCCGATGGGGACTTCGCGACCGCGGTAGGGTAAAGCTCAAAGTTCGTGGCCGCACCTATAATTCCGCGGACCGCGGTAGGGTTCGCGACCGCGCCCGGAATTTCGTGGATCGCGTAGTATAGATCAGAGGGGTGCTATATAAACGGGATTTTTCATTCATTTTTCAATTTTTCAAACCCTAAAACATAAGAGGGGATTTTCCAAACACTTTTTCTTCCCCAAATTATAAGTTAGTGATTCTTAACTCATTTCTTTCACTCTTTTACTTTTTTTTTCAAGATTTCGTCTTAGAATCTAGGGTTTTCATGGTGGAATTGGGGATTTTGGATAGAACTTGGAAATTTCGAAATTTGGGGATTTAGACCTCAAATTTATGTCGGATTCCAAAACCAATTGTATATCCGGGCTCGGGGGTGAATGGATAATCGGGTTTTGGTTCGAATTTTGGGGTTGGACCAACCGAGCCCGGGTGTTGACTTTTTAAAACATAACCTAAATTGAATTCCTTGCTATCGTGGGTAGTTCCTAAGGCTTAAATTGAATCATTTGGTTGGTAAATCGATAGATTCTCTTGGTCCGGAGGCTTGTGTGAAGGGAAAAGCTGTGATTGAGCATTGAGTGGCCCGCGGAGGCGAGGTAAGTGTTGTGGCTAACCTTAGCTTGAGGGATTAGGTATTATTGCCTTATTTGCTATGTGTTTAGTTGTTGAGTACAACATATAGGTGAGGTGACGAGTATCTATACGTTGTTGTCGGTTCATAGCATGCGGGTGAATCTTGTACTTGTGACTGATGTATTATTTTATACGTACTATTCATGCTTAAACTGGTTATTCTTCATGTTAAATAAGTCTTATTATGTTTTCCTGATATTGGATATTGGTTGAGTATTGACTCATGTTGAGATTTATATTATGAAGTTAAATGTTGAAACAAGATTGGTTATTGATGATTCCCTTGCTGGGTTGTTATTTGTTTCTGTTGTTTGGGTGAGGAAGAGTGTAAAACAGGAAGGGTGATGCCGCGCAAGATATTGCGAGTGAGTGTTAATGCACGAAGGGTGATGCCGTGCCGTATTCTGATATTGATAATGCACGAAGGGTGATGCTGTGCCATGTTATGAGAGAGTTAATGCACGAAGGGTGATGCCGTGCCGTTTCTATTGTTTCTTATGGTAAGGACGAGAGTAAAAGCACGAAGGGTGATACCGAGCCATTCTTATCTAATTTATATGGTGAGGTTGAGAGCAAAATCACGAAGGGTGATGCCGTGCATTCTTCCATTACTGTATTTACTTGTTGTTACTAGTTCAAGGTGTACTAGTTGTTTAAATTCTCTATTTTTGTGATTCTTATTGTTGTAATCCCCTCGGCATGTTTTCTTCTTCCCATTATCTTTTGTTAAATTTTTGTTGCTGTTATTTCCTCGTATATTATTTAACTGCACAGGTTCATGTTACTTGTCGTGTCCTAGCCTCGTCACTACTTCGCTGAGGTTAGGCTCGGCACTTACCAATACATGGGGTCGGTTGTACTGATACTGCACTCTGTACTTTCTGTGCTGATTTCGGTGCCGGACCTCGTTGATTAGAGTTGGGTTGTTGCCTTCAGTCCATTAGGAGACCCAAGGTAGATCTGCCAGCGTGCACAGACCCTGGAGTCCCCTTCCCTCTATCTTAGTTTATCATGTTTTCCTTCATTTCGAGAACAGATGTATTTTTTAAACCAGTATTTGTAGAAACTCTTAGAAGTTCGTGGATTGTGACACTAGATATTTGGGTTGTCGTGTAATAGTATTTTAAACTGTTATGGAATTTCCGTACTTCTTATTGGTTTAGTTTAAATTATTGTTAATTACTGTTTTGGTTAGTGATTGTGTGATAGAACTAAATCTGTTGGCTTGCCTAGTATTATAAGAGTTAGGCACCATCACGATCCCGACGGTGGGAAGTCCGGGTCGTGACAAGTTGGTATCACCACTAGGTTGCCTAGGTCTCACAATTCACGAACAAACTAGGTAGAGTCTCAGGGATTGGTACGGAGACGTCTGTACTTATCCCCCAGAGGCTATAGAGTTTAGGAACAACTTCGCATCTATTCTTCTCTGTCCTGCGATTTGGTTTCTCAATGCTAATTGAACTCTCTACTCTTGTTCTTTCGCAGATGGCGAGAACACGTACCGCTTCATCAACTGACCAGCAGCCCGAGCCCCCAGTGGCAGCTCCTACGAGGGGCAGAAGACGAGGCCGAGGCCGTGCTAGAGGGCGAGGCAGGGGCAGGGCTCAACCTAGAGCTCGAGCAGCAGCACCAGTAGCGGAGCCTCAGGTGGAGTTTGATGATGAGGTTCCGGCCCAGACCGTTCCAGCAGGGCCAGCTCAGGTTCCAGAGGGGTTCATCGCTACCCCAGTACTTCAGGATGCCTTAATCTGTCTAGTGGGCCTTATGGAGAGTGTAGCCCAGTTTGGCACATTTCCTGTAGCACCAGCCGTCTCTCAGGCTGGGGCAGGAGCCCAGACTCCCGCTACCCACACTTCGGAGCAGATGGCTCCTCAGTTTCAGACTCCAGCAGCTCAGCCAGTGGGAGTAGCTCAGCCAGTTGTTGCGGCTCAGGCCGCTGGTGGACCATCTATGTCTTCTGAGGCTTTGTTGAGGTTGGACAAGTTCACCAAGCTTTTTCCGGTTCATTTCAGTGGGGTAGCTTCTGAGGACCCCCAGGATTATCTTGACCGCTACCATGAGGTGTTGTGGAACATGGGGATAGTGGAGACCAATGGGGTTGACTTTGCTGTATTCCAGATGATAGGGTCCGCCAAGAGATGGTGGAATGATTTTGTGTTGACTAGACCAGCTGGGTCGCCTGCCTTTACTTGGGACCAGTTCTCCCAGCTATTTCTAGAGAAGTTCCTTCTTATCACTTAGAGAGAGGACTATCGCAGGTGGTTTGAGCATCTTCAGCAAGGTTCTATGGCTGTCACTCAGTACGAGACTAGGTTTGTGGATTTGGCTCGACATGCTCTTCTTATACTCCCCACCGAGACAGAGAGGGTGAGGAGGTTAATTGAGGGGCTTGCTCAACCTATCAGATTGCAGATAGCTAAGGAGACAAGGAGCGGGATCTCTTTTCAAGATGCGGCCAATGTGGCCAGGCGAGTTGAGATGGTTTTAGCTCAGGGGAGTAGTCAGGGGTCTGACAAGAGGCCTCGTCATTCTGGTAGATTCAATGGTGCCTCGTCTGGAGGCAGGGTTCCTTTGGTAGAGGGCATCCTCCCAGGCCGTTTCATTCAGCACTTCAGGCTTCTCACGGTGCTTTGGGTGGTCGGTTCTCTCATATGCAGTATTCTGATCAGCTACCCTACAGTGCACCACTAGCTCTTATCAGTGCACCTCCGCTCCAGAGTTTTCAGAGTGGTTACTCAGGCTGACAGGGTCAGTTTCAGGGTCAGCAGTCTCAACAGCCGAGGTCTTGTTATACTTCTGGCCATCCGAGGCACATTGCTAGATTTTGCCCTCGAGCATCGAGCAGTTATCAGCATCAGTGTTCTCGTGTCATGGTTCAGGCACCGGGTGTTCCACTGTCCGCTCATCCAGCTAGAGGTAGGGGTCAGGCAGTTAGAGGTGGAGGTCGAGGTATTAGAGGTGGAGGTCAGGCGGCTAGAGGTGGAGGCTAGCCAGCAGGAGGCCGTCCCAGGGATGTAGTTCAGAGTGGTGGGTCCCAGCCCCGATGTTATGCTGTCGCTGCCAGGCCTGAGGCCGAGGCATCCAATGCTGTTATCACAGGTACGGTTTCAGTTTGCAGTAGAGATGCTTCAGTTCTATTTGATTTGTGGTCTATATACTCCTATGTGTAATCTTACTTTGCTTCGTATTTGGTTGTGCCTCGTGATTCTTTGAGTGCTCATGTATTTGTGTCTACACCGGTGGGTGATTCTGTTATTGTAGATCGTGTTTATCGCTCGTGTGTGGTTATTATTGGGGGTCTTGAGACCGGCGTAGATCTCCTACTTCTCGATATGGTTGACTTTGATGTTATTTTGGGGATGGATTGGATGTCACCTTATCATGCTATATTGGACTGTCACGCTAAGACCATGACCTTAGCCTTTCCGGGGTTGCCTCGATTGAAGTGGAGAGGGACTCCTGGTCATTCTACCAGCAGGGTTATTTCTTATATGAAGGCTCGGCGTATGGTCGGGAAGGGGTGTTTGGCTTATTTGGCTTATGTTTGTGATTCCAGTGTGGAGGTTCCTTCCATGGATTCCGTACCATTTATTTGTGAGTTTCGAGAGGTATTCCTGCAGACCTGTCGGGGATGCCACCCGATAGGGATATTGAATTTTGCATTGATTTGGCTCCGGGCACTCAGCCCATTTCTATTCCGCCATACCGTATGGCCCCGCCAGAGTTGAAAGAATTGAAGAAGCAATTGCAAGATTTGCTGGATAAAGGCTTCATTAGGCCCAGTGCCTCGCCTTGGGGTGTGCCAGTGTTGTTTGTAAAGAAAAAGGATGGATCGATGAGGATGTGCATAGACTATCGGCAGTTGAACAAAGTCACCATCAAAAACAAGTATCCATTGCCGAGGATTGATGACTTATTTGATCAGCTTCAGGGTGCCAAGGTGTTTCCGAAGATTGATTTGAGGTCTGGCTACCATCAGTTGAGGATTAGAGCATCCGATGTCTCTAAGACAGCTTTTCGGACTTGGTATGGGTATTATGAGTTTCTAGTGATGTCATTTGGGTTGACAAATGCCCCGGCAACATTCATGGATTTGATGAACCGAGTGTTCAAGCCCTATTTGGATTCCTTCGTGATTGTTTTTATTGATGATATCTTGATCTACTCCCGCAGTCGAAAAGAGCATGAGCAGCATCTTCGGATCGTTCTTCAGACTTTGAGAGACAGCCAATTCTATGCAAAGTTTTCAAAATGTGAGTTTTGGATGAGTTCAGTTGCATTCTTGGGCCACGTTGTATCAGCAGAGGGTATTCATGTTGATCCTAAGAAGATTGAGGCAATCAAGGACTGGCCTAGGCCCACATCAGCTATAGAGATTCGGAGTTTCTTGGGCTTGGCAGGTTATTACCGTCGGTTTGTGGAGGGGTTTTCGTCTATAGCAGCCCTGATGACCAGATTGACCCAGAAGGGTGTCCCGTTCAGGTGGTCGGATGGGTGTGAGGCGAGCTTTCGGAAGCTCAAGACAGTTTTGACTACGGCACCGGTGTTGGTATTGCCCACAGGTTCAGGGCCATATACAATATATTGTGACGCATCTCGTATTGGACAGGGTGGCAAGGTTATTGCATATGCTTCGTGACAATTGAAGATTCACGAGAAGAATTATCCAGTTCATGATTCGGAGCTAGAAGCCATTGTTCAGCATTGAAGATTTGGAGGCATTATCTATATGGCGTGTCGTGTGAGGTGTTCACAGATCACAAGAGTTTGCAATATTTGTTCAAGCAGAAGGAGCTAAATTTGAGGCAGAGGAGGTGGTTGGAGCTATTGAAAGACTATGATATCACCATCTTGTACCATCCCGGGAAGGCCAATGTGGTGGCCGATGGTTTGAGTAGGAAGTCAGCTAGTATGGGCAGCCTTGCGTATATTCCAGTCGGTGAGAGACCGCTTCCATTAGATATTTAGGCTTTGGCTAATCAGTCCATGAGGTTGGATGTTTCTGAGTCCAGTCGTGTTCTAGCTTGTACAGTCGCTCGGTCTTCCTTGATTGAGCGTATCAGGGAGCGGCAGTATGATGATCCTCATTTGCTTGTCCTTAGGGACATAGTGGGGCATGGAGATGCCAAGCAGGTTACAGTTGGAGATGATGGAGTTCTGAGGATGCAGGGTCGTATTTGTGTGCCTAATGTGGATGGACTTCGTGAGTTGATTCTAGAGGAGGCCCACAGTTCCCGGTATTCTATTCATCCTGGCACCGCTAAGATGTATCAGGACTTGCGGCAGCATTATTGGTGGAGGAGGATGAGAAGGATATTGTTGCATATGTAGCTCGGTGTTTGAATTGTCATCAAGTAAAGTACGAGCATTAGAGACCTGGTGGTTTGCTTCAGAATATTGAGATTCCTGAGTGGAAGTGGGAGCGTATCATAATGGATTTCGTTGTTGGACTCCCACGAACTTAGAGGAAGTTCGACACGGTGTGGGTTATTGTGGATAGGCTGACTAAGTCAGCGCATTTCATTCCTGTGGTAGTTTCCTATTCTTCGGAGCGGTTCGCAAAGATCTATATCCGCAAGATCGTTCGTCTTCATGGTGTGCCCGTGTCTGTAATTTCTGACCGAGGTACGCAGTTTACCTCGCGTTTCTGGAGGGTAGTACATCGTGAGTTGGGTACGCGGGTCGAGTTAAGCACAGCATTTTATCCTCAGACGGACGGACAGTCCGAGCGTACTATTCAGATTTTGGAGGATATGCTCCGCGCCTGTGTTATTGACTCTGGAGGTTCTTGGGATCAGTTCTTGCCGTTAGCGGAGTTTTCCTACAATAACAGCTATCAGTCGAGCATCCAGATGGCTCCCTATGAGGCATTATATGGTAGGCGGTGTCTCTCGCCTGTTGGATGGTTTGAGCCGGGGGAGGCTCGGTTCTTGGGTAATGATTTAGTACAGGATGCCTTGGATAAGGTTAAGATCATTCAGGATAGACTTCGCACAACTCAGTCCAGGCAAGAGAGTTGTGCCGACCGTAAGGTTCGTGATGTGGCATTCATGGTCGGAGAGCGAGTGTTGCTTCGAGTGTCGCCCATGAAGGGCGTGATGAGATTTGGGAAGAAGGGCAAGTTAAGCCCTAGGTTCCTCGGGCCCTTTGAGATTCTTGATCGAGTGGGAGAGGTGGCTTACAGACTTGCATTGCCACTAGGCTTATCAGCGGTACATCCAGTGTTTCATGTGTCCATGCTTCGGAAGTATCACGGCTATCCATCCCACGTGTTAGATTTCAGCACTGTCCAGTTGGACAATGATTTCACCTACGAGGAAGAGCCGGTAGCTATTCTGGGCCGGCAGGTTCGTCAGTTGAGATCGAAGCGTTATCCTTCGGTTCGTGTGCAGTGGAGAGGTTAGCCTGTTAAGGCATCTACCTAGGAGTCTGAGTCCGATATACGGAACAGATATCCCCATCTTTTCCCTAGCTTAGGTACTTTTCTATGTCCGTTCGAGGATAAACGGTTGTTTTAGAGGTGGAGAATGTGATGGCCCAAAAGGTCGTCTCACATTTTAGAACCCGATTCAGGGTTCCGAGGCCTTCAAAACCTCATTTTCTTTCTCCTCGATTGCGTGCGCAGTCCGGGAGTGTTGTCGGAAAGCCTTTATGTGAAAATTTGAGAAAAAAATACTAAGTTTTGCCTTTAAAAATAATTTTAGTTGACTTTGGTCAACATTTTGAATAAACGGATCCGGACCCGTGATTTGACGGTCTCCGTAGATAAATATGGGACTTGGGTGTATGTCCGAAATTGAATTCCGAGGTCCCTAGCCCGAGAAACGAATTTTTGAAGAAAATTGTCAAAGTGGAAATATAATGGTTTTTTAGAAATTGAATATGTTTGAACTTGTTGGTATCGGGCCCGTATTTTGGTTCCGGAGCCCGGTACAGGTCCGTTATAATATTTATACCTTATCTGTGAAATTTGGTGAGAAACGGAGTTGATTTGACGTGATTCGGACCATTGGTTGAAAAGTTAGAAGTTTTGAAATTTTCTTAAAAGTTTCATGCAATTTGGTACTACATTCGTAGTTCTAGACGTTATTTTGGCGATTTGATCGCCCGAAAAAATTCATATTATGTATTAAGACTTGTGTGCGTATTTTGTTTGGAGCCCCGAGGGCTCGGGTAAGTTTCGGGTAGGCGACGGGATGTTTTAGACTTAGAAAGCCTGGTGTTGGATAGTTGCAGAGATTTTAGGTCTCAGTTCCTAGGAGCGCGGCCGCGGAATGAAATTCGCGGACCGTGGTGGGGACTTCGCGACTGCGGTAGGGCAAGGATCAAAGTTCGCAGCCGCACCCATAATTCGCGGACCACGGTGGGGTTCGCGACCGCGCTCGAAATTTCGCGGACCGCGTAGTATAGATTAGAGGGGTGGTATATAAATGAGATTTTTCATTCATTTTTCAATTTTTCAAACCCTAAATCATAAGAGGCGATTTTCCAAACACTTCTTCTTCTCCAAATCATAAGTAAGTGATTCTTAACTCATTTCTTTCACTCTTTTACTTCTTTTTACAAAATTTCGTCTTAGAATCTAGGGTTCTCATGGTGGAATTGGGGATTTTGGGTAGAACTTGGGAATTTCGAAATTTAGGGATTTAGACCTCAAATTGAGGTCGGATTCCAAAACCAATTGTATATCCGAGCTCGGGGGTGAATGGGTAATCGAGTTTTGGTCCGAATATTAGGCTTGGACCAAGCGAGCCCGGGTGTTGAGTTTAGTTGACTTTTTCAAAAATGGCCTAAATTGTATTCCTTGCTATCGTGGGTAGTTCCTAAGGCTTAAATTGAATCATTTGGTTGGTAAATTGCTAGATTATCTTGGTTCGGAGGCTTGTATGAAGGGAAAAGCTGTGATTGAGCATTGAGTGGCCCGCGGAGGCGAGGTAAGGTGTTGTGGCTAACCTTGGCTTGAGGGATTAGGTATTGTTGCCTTATTTTCTACGTGTTTAGTTGTTGATTACAACGTATAGGTGAGGTGACGAGTATTTATACTTTGTTGTCTGGTCATAGCATGCGGGTGAATCTTGTACTTGTGACTGATGTATTACTTTATACGTACTGTTCATGCTTAAATTGGCTATTCTTCATGTTAAATAAGTCTTATTATGTTTTCCTGATATTGGATATTGGTTAAGTATTGACTCAAGTTGAGATGTATATTGTGAAGTTAAATGTTCAAACGAGATTGGTTATTGATGATTCCCTTGCCGAATTGTTATTTGTTTCTGTTGTTTGGGTGATGAAGAGTGTAAAGCACAAAGGGTGATGCGGTGCAAGATATTGCGAGTGAGTGTTTATGCACGAAGGATGATGCCATGCCGTATACTGATATTGATAATGCACGAAGGGTGATGCCGTGCCATGTTCTGAGAGAGTTAATGCACGAAGGGTGATGCCATGCCGTTTCTATTGTTTCTTATGGTAAGGACAAGAGTAAAAGTACCAAGGGTGATGTCGTGCCATTCTTATCTGATGTATATGGTGAGGTTGAGAGTAAAATCACGAAGGGTGATGCCGTGCATTCTTCCGTTACTGTATTTACTTGTTGTACTGGTTCAAGGTGTACTAGTTGTTTAAATTCTCTATTGTTGCAATTCTTATTGTTGTAATCCCCTCAGCATGCTTTCCCCTTCCCATTATCTTCTATTAAATTTCCGTTACTGTTATTTCCTCATATATTATTTAACTGCACAGGTTCATGTTATTTGTCGTGTCCTAGCTTCGTCACTACTTCGCCGAGGTTAGTCTCGGCACTTACCAGTACATGGGGTCGGTTGTACTGATACTGCACTCTGCACTTTCTGTGCAGGTTTCGGTGCCGGACCTCGTTGATTAGAGTTGGGTTGCTTCCTTCAGTCTATCAGGTGACCCAAGGTAGATCTGCCAGCGTTCGCAGACCCTGGAGTCCCCTTCCCTCTATCTTAGTTTATCCGGTTTTCCTTCATTTCGAGAAAAGACGTATTTTTCTTTAAACCAGTATTTGTAGAAACTCTTAGAAGTTCGTGGATTGTGACACCAGATCTTTGGGTAGTCGTGTAATAGTATTTTAAACTGTTATGGAATTTCAGTACTTCTTATTGGTTTAGTTTAAATTACTGTTAATTACTGTTTTGGTTAGTGATTGGTGTGATAGAACTGTATCTGTTGGCTTGCCTAGTATTCTAAGAGTTGGGCGCCATCACGATCCCGACGGTGGAAAATATGGGTCGTGACAGAAATACACACGGGACTCGGAGGTAATTTTTTGGATGATGACTGCTTAACCCTTTCCATCAGAATTACTGTAACCTAGACCGGGAAAAATTAAGCATTTCGCGTGTCTTTCGGGTCTAATGCCATCATGTGGTACGGGCTAGATTTTTGCCTATCATCTAAAATGGTTAGTAAAAATTAAATGAACAAAATAAAAAATAAACTTTCTTGGATATCTGACCGTGTGCTAAAAAATAATATTCTTCAAGTGAACTGCATTCCAATGATGGTAATACATTGCCATCCATAGTCTCCAATTCATAAGCTCCCTTTTCCATCAATACCTTTAACTCGATATGGGCCTTCCCAATTTAGACTCAATTGTCCTGCATTTGCTGCGTGTGTCGATCAAAACACCTTTTTAAGGACATGTCCCTGATCTTGAAATATCTCAAGTTTGCCTTCATGTTATAATATCGTTCAATCCTCTACTTTTGCGTTGCCATCCGAACCAAAGCGACCTCCCTTCTCTCTTCTGTCAAATCTAATTTTGTACAAAGTTCTTCCTCATTTGACGTTTCATTTCTTTCATGTACCTTGTACTCGGTTCTCCTATATCCACTGTAATTAAGGCCTCAGTTTTATAAATAAGCGAGAACGGTATTTCTCCCCTACTTATTCTTGCCATTGTTTGGCAAGCCCATAGCACCCCAAGTAGTACTTCAGGCCACCTTCCTTTTGATTATTCTAACCGCTTCTTTATATTATTGATAATGAATTTATTTTTCGACTCTTCTAGTCCATTAGCTACGGGAAGATAAGGTGCTGAAGTAATTCGTTTAATTTTCCAACTTTTGAAAAATCAGTAACCTTCGCACCTACGAACTGCGGCCTATTATCACGATTTCCTTTTTGGGACTCAAAACAGGCATATTATATTTCTCCAAATGAAGTCGATAACTTCCTTTACTCGAACTTTTTTAAGGCACCTGTTTCTACCCACTTTGAAAAATAATCGATTAAAATTAATAAAAATGGCCATGATAGTAAAGGACCTACGATATCCATCCTCCACTTCATAATTGGCCATGGTGATATGATTGAATGGAGAAACTCCACTGGTCGATGCATATTATTTGCATATTGCTGACACTTATCGCACTTTGTTACAAAAAAATTCACTTCATCTTTCATCTTTGGCCAATAATACCCCGCTATTATTAGTATTTTCACCAGCGATCTTCCTCTTGCATGATTATCACAATGTCCTTTATGCACTTCTCGCATCACATATTCAGTTTGTGATGGTCCAAGGCACCATGCTAGGTGTCACGACCCAAAATCTCACTTGTTGTGATGGCGCCTATCTCAATACTAGGCAGGCCGACAACCTCAATAAATCACAAATTCTTTTAAGTTTGAAAACATAACAATTAGATTTAACAGAAAATCCCTCAATACGTGGTACGATTACACTCCCAAAACTCGGTGTCACTGAGTACATGACCATCGAAACGGTAACATAGTCTAGCTGAATAAAACACTGTCTGGAAATATAAAATAGTATAATAACCAAAAGGAAAGAGAGTCAAGGTCTGCGGACGCCAAGCAGCTACCTCTATAGTCTCCAACAGATAAATCTCCAAAATCTAACAGCCAACGTATCTGGAAGTACCTGGATCTGCACACGAAGTGCAGAGTGCAGTAGAGTACAACCGACCCCATGTACTCAATAAGTAACAAGACTAACCTTTGGGCTGAAAGTAGTGACGAGCTCAATAGGTATTGTCCAAAATGAAATAACAGTACAGAAATGTCGGCATGTTTTCAAGTTCAACACATAACTCAGTAAAAGTAAAATAAATCAACTCTATATGATATGAAGAATATAACATCTCTATATCTACATGCCAATGTACTTATTGTATATGGTATACTACCATGGAAGTAATACGTACTCACACTCTTAGAGTACTAAATCACTCAGTATTGTACGGGCAAGTCCAGCCCAAGGAAGATCCATCCCTCAATATAAATAGCGACTGAAAGTCTGTCACTTAGTACTGTATATGGCCAATCCAGGCCAGATATAAATAAATAAGGCAGGTCCATGCCCTTGGAACTCCATCCTAAATGTAATAAATAAGGAAACTCCATGCCTTAGGAAATCCATCTCAAATATAAATAAATAAGGAAACTATGCCCTGGGAACTCCATCCCAAAAGTGAATATATATATATATATATATATATATATATATATATATGACAACTCCAAGCCCAGGGAACTCCATCCCAATATAATATCCATTGCGCTCACTGTGTGGGTTGCAGACTCCGGAGGGGCTCCTTCAGCCCAAGCGCTACAATAAGCCAAGTCCAGGCATAAATCAAATAAACATGTTGCGGCATGCAGCCCGATCCCATAAATATAACTCACAATCAGGCACTCGGTCTCACTCAGTCATTAACCTATCCAGTCTCTCGGGCTCAAAATGTCATGAAGATCAGCCCCACATAATGATATGATGTGTCAATGAATGGCAACAAAGACTGAGATATGATATGCAAATAATTGATGTGACTGAGTACAAATTACATTTTTAAACAATTAATTCAACAAGAGCTCGAC
Source organism: Nicotiana attenuata (assembly GCF_001879085.1). NCBI lineage: Eukaryota > Viridiplantae > Streptophyta > Magnoliopsida > Solanales > Solanaceae > Nicotiana > Nicotiana attenuata. Next base: position 115,610 of record NW_017672612.1, read on the forward strand.
CTACGCACCCAAAAATATCGGCACGTAGCCTAAACATGAGCTTTAATATGAGCCTTAACTCAATCCCTCTAACACGTGGAGAATATGTGGATAATGTCATGATTATTTGATTAAGCAACTCCACGGAATCAATTAAGTGACAATTTCAATGGTGCATGCCCACATGCCAACACGCCCGTCACCTAGCATGTGCGTCACCTTCATACCAATCATATAACACATAATTCAGGGATTTATACCCCCACAACCAAGTTTAGAAGTGTTACTTAACTCTAACCGTGCAAGTCCTTTATTCCAAAATGCCTTTGCCTCGCAAATTTTCCTCCGAACGTCTCGTATCTAGCCACAATAATTCGACATAGTCAATACAAATTATAGGAATTAATTCCATATAAAAATACCATTTTTCCAACAAAATCCGAAATTACACTCAAAAATTGCCAATGGGGTCCACGTCCCGGAACCCGATAAAAGTTACGGAATATGAACGCTCATTCAATCATGAGTCCAACCATACCAAATTTACTAAATCTGAGATCAACTCGACCCTCAAATGCTCAAATTTAACCAAGAGGATTTTCAAAATCTTCCAACTCAAAACACAGATTAAATGCTAAAAATAGCAATAGATTCGGGTAATTTGACCAAAATTGAGTTAAGAACACTTATCCCGATATTTTCCTTGAAAATCTCCTGAAAATCGCCTCTCCCCGAGCTCCAAATCGTTAATAATTTTCAGAACATAAATCTGCTACCCAGTTATTCCTTCTATGCGATCGCAGACCAAGTCCTGCGATCGTGAAGCACAAATTTCCACTGCCACAATTAACCCTACACGATCGCGGACAGCCACACGAGATCGCATAGAGCAAAATGTGTGACCCGGTTTCTGCCTCATTTCCTCTTCGCGAACGCGGCATTGCCCACGCGTTTGCGATGCTTTGCCTGGCCAACCTACGTGATCATAGACTTGCCCACGCGATCGTATAGCACAAATATTTTAGCTGCCCAATTAAGCCTACGCGATCGAGGACCTTCTCACGCGATCGCGTAGAGGAAACCAGACAGTGTACCAGAAAAACTTTAGCAAAACTCCAAGTCAAATATTCGATCCGTTAACCATCCGAAACTCACCCGAGGCCTCACGACCTCAACCAAATATACCAAAAAGTCCTAAAATATCATACAAACTTGGTCGAAGCCTCAAATCATATCAAACAACGCTAAAAATATGAATCACACCCCAATTCAAGCCTAATGAAACTAAGAAATTTCAACTTCTACATTCAATGCTGAAACCTATCAAATCATGTCCGATTGACCTCAAATTTTGCACACAAGCCATAAATGACATAACGGACCTATTTTAATTTCCAGAATAAGATTCTGATCCCGATATCAAAAAGTCAATTCCCCGGTCAAACTTCCAAACTTAAATTTCCTATTTTCGCCATTTCAAGCCAAATTTAACTACGGACCTCAAAATAAATATTCGGTCACACTCCTAAGTCTGAAACTACTGTACGGGGCTATTAGAACCACCAAAATTCCATTCCATGGTCGTTTACACATATTTCATCATCCGATCAATTATTTCTACTTAAGCTTTAAATCTTGGAACTAAGTGTTCCAATTCATTCTGAAACCTCCCCCACAAGTCACATAACTATAATTGAACACAGAATGAGTAGTAAATGGGGAAACAGGCTATAATACTCAAAATGACAGGTCGGATCGTTACACTAGGGGTCCTCCAAACATTTTGCAATACAAATTTCCTTTTGTTAGGCAATACTGAGCAGCTTTCATTCGCAACAATTGGGATTTCTTCTTATCCTTAGGTAAAATTCCATACTAATAATTCACAAATTCGTTTCTCCAAACCCAAGTTAATTTATTGAGATTTACCTCATGTTTGGTCTGATCAAGGGATGAATGAAGCAAATGCACCACAATCGCATTTTTTGCGTTTGACACATAATCCATAGACCCCAGGTTTGCTAACGCCTCGGCTTCTGCATTTTCTTCCCTGCGTATTTGGACAACTTTCCAAATCTAGAACTGCCTTAGTAACTCCTGTACCTTTTCAAGGTATTGTTGCCTTCACGTCTCATTTGCCACGTCATTCCCTTGTATTTGATTTACTATGAGCTGCGAGTCACTTCTGATTTTGATTTGTTCAATCCAAGTTCTCTTGCGAGTTCCAAACCTACAATCACGGCTTTATTCTCTGTCTCATTGTTAGTAATTGGATAACACTTTATTGCTTGTCTTATAATCTCACCCGAAGGTGAAATTAAAACAATTCCCAAACCCGCTCCTTTTACATTTGAGGACCCATCGGTATATAAGGTCCAAGTCCCCAGATTAGACCCGATAAATACTCGTACCTCATTTTCGGCTTCAGAAAGTAGGTTCGACCTGAAATCCGCTACAAAATCCGCTAGTACTTGAGATTTTATGGCAGTTCTAGGCTGATAGATAATATTATATTCACTAAGATCTATAGCCCATTTAGTTTACTTCCCTAATAACTCTTGATTGTGCAATATATTTCTTAACGGAAAAGCAGTTATAACAGAAATAGGATGACATTGAAAAGAGGGTCATAACTTTCTTGATGTCATTATTAATGCTAATGCAAGTTTCTCTAAATGAGGATACGGTGTCTCGGCATCTAATAAGAATAACATAATAAATTGGAGACTTCTTACCCTTGTCTTCAAGCACCAGCACCGTGCTTACTGCCACCTCTGATACAGCTAGGTAAACAAGTAATCTTTCTCCGTCCCTTAGTTTTGCTAACAAGGGCGATTTTTGACAAATGCAACTTCAAATCCTTCAAAGCTTGTTGACATTCGTCAGTCCATTCAAATTTATTTTTCTTTTTCAATATTGAAAAGAATTTAAAGAATTTTTCTGAAGATTTCCTAAAGCAGCTACTCTACTTGTTAATCTTTGTACCTCTTTTTTGCTTGTAAGTACATCGGGTATTTCCTTAATTGCTTTGATTTGAGCAGGATTCACTTTGATGCCCTTGTTAAAAAAAAAAGAAATCCTAAAAATTTACCTGAAGCGACACCAAAGGCGCATTTCTCTGGGTTTAACTTCATGTTATACTTGCGAATAATTTCGAAGGTTCCAATCAATTGCTGAAAATGGTCCCATACTCGTGCTGATTTAACCAACATGTCATCAATGTAGACCTTCATGGTTTTTCCCCAAGTGCTCTTAAAACATTTTGGTCACCAACTTTTGGTACGTTGCTCCAGCATTTTTTAAGCCGAACGGCATAACTTATATAAAAGTAAGTCCCCCTATCTATAATAAATGAAGTTCTTTCCTCATCTAGAAGATCCATCTTTATTTGATTATAACCAGAATATGTGTCTAAAAAACTTAAAAGTTCATGACCTTCGGTAGAATCAATATTCATGACCTACGGTAGAATCAATTAGTTGATCCATATGCGGTAAAAGAGAAGTTTATGTCCAACCACATATTATGTACATCGTGTGGAGTGTCCTATATTTTATATATAAATTTCTTGTGTTATTGTTATCGATATCTTGTGGAAGGTCATGTAACTAAAATAAGATTTGCAATGGACTACACAACCGAATCTCATGTGCAGTGATGCAATCAAACTTCTTTTAATGCAAGTAAAACTAGTGCCATAAATTAAAATCACTAGTACGACTTATCAATGTAATTGTCAAATTTAGCAAAGAGAATCAGTAATAGAGGTTTTGAGTTAAAGAGCTTCTTCTTCTTAGCTGAAAGAAAAATGAATTTCAATACATGTAATAACTCCTACACTACTGTTATATACCCAACTAACCGACTAACCACTAGGTAGTTACTAACTTCTAGTTATTACACATACACCCATCACTTTAAGTTAACTTTACACTACTAACCTACTTCACTCTTACTACTCTTAACACTCCCCCTCAAGCTAGAGGGTGCAAACACATTCAGCAATCCCAGCTTGGAAACTAGATATTCATGTTGCTGCCTTCCAAGTCCTTTGGTCAAAATATCTGCTTGTTGCTCCATAGATTGTATGTACTGAGGCACCGCATCTCCCTTTTTACTTTCTCTCTTATGAAATGACAGTCTATTTCAATGTGTTTTGTCTGTTCATGATAAACTAGATTCTTAGGAATCTGAATTGCTGCCTTGTTATCACATAGTAACTCAAAACTGGTAGCTTCAATTTTATCCCCAATTCTCCATATAATCTGATTAACCATATTATTTCTGACATCATTGAAGCCATGATTTTGTACTCAACTTCAACTGAGCTTCTGGACACTGTCGTTTGCTTCTTGGACTTCCATGATATTAAGGATTCCCATACTTCACTAAATACCCTGTCACTGATCTCCTTGTATTTGGGCATGAGGCCCAATCTGCATCACAATATGCCTTGATTTCTTTTGCTGGTTTGCTTGACAGTAGCACTCCCAATCCAGGTTCTCTCTTGATGTACCTGACAATTCTCATGGTGGCTTCCAAATGAGACCTCTTTAGGTGATGTAGGAACTGGCTCAAGGTTTGAATAACAAAACTTATATCTGGCCTAGTCATTGTAAGATACAACATCTTACCTATTAGTCTTTGATAAGCTCCTATATCATCCAATGGTGCATCACCTTTGTGTCCAACATGATCATCATACTCTGCACTGGTTAACTTCTGATTACTCTCCAAAGGAGTCCAAGCAGGTTTTGCTCACCCTAAACTTGAATCTGAAATCAACTGTAGAGCATATTTCCTTTGATTCATAAGTATTCCATGTCTAGACCTTGCAAATTCAATCCCCAAGAAAAATTTCAACTCTCCTAGATCCTTTATTTTGAAGGCTAGTTATAGTGTATTTTTAGTGTCGCTGATCAGGTCATCATCATTCCCAGTAGTGAGAAAATCATCAACATACACTGAAACAACTGCAATCTTGGACCCTACCCTTATATATATGTCCAACTGACTCTGCAAAAAGCCAGACTTCATCAACGCATCTACTCACTTCACATTCCACTGTCGAGATGCTTGCTTAAGACTATATAAGGACTTAACAAGCTTACATACTAGGCCTGACTCCCCCTTGATGTGAAAGCCTTGAGGAAGTTGCATGTAAACTTCATCATGAAGGTCTCCTAGTAAGAAGGCACTATAGACATCTATTTGGTGGATATGTTAGTTTTGAGCTGCAACGATGGATAACACTACCCACTGTCACTATCTTCACAACTGCTGAAAAAAGTGTCTTGATAATCAAGACCTTCCCTTTGGTTGTACCCCTTGGCTACTAGCCTTGCTTTGTACCTTTCAACTTCACCATTTGCCTTGTATTTGATCTTGTATACCCACTTGCAACTAATTGCTTGCTAGTTTGGTGGCAATGGCACTATTTCCCAAGTCTTGTTGTGTTCAAGAGCTGTGAGTTCAGCCTTCATAGCATCTAGCCATTTGGGATCTTCGCAAGCTTCATCAAAGGAGGCAGGCTCAACTGTTGTAGAAAATGCTTCTAGATTAGCCTGATAACTATGGAACAGTCTGCTGTAATCTAGGTAGTTGCTCATAGGGTAATGACGAGAGCTACTAGCCTGAGCAGTCACATAGTCATGCATCCACAGTGGTGGCCCTTTATCTCTAGTTGACTCTCAAAGGAGCCTCATTGTTATCTTCTGCAGGCATAGTGTCCTGATGCACACTTGCATCTTCAAGTATGCTAGCACCTTCATCTTCAGAACTTACTTCTCCAGGTTCACTTGTTGTTTCTTCTTCTGAGTAAAGATCTCCCATACCAACCCCTTGCTTCTCACTGTGCTCTTCAAGTTGAGGATCAGTTGTGGTTGTAGGAGTAGGAACAGTCATATCCTGTGAGATCAGGGAATAAATCAGGTGGAAACATGGCAGTTCCTCTAGTCTTCATGTCCTTGAAAGGGAAGACTGTCTCCTTAAAAGTCACATTCCTGCTAACAAAGAATTTTTTATGAGTTAAATCAAACAGTAAATAGCACTTTTTGCACAGATGAGTACCCCATTAGGACCCAACCTACAACTCTTGGTTGGAATTTGTCCCTGGAACCTTCATATGCTTCATGGCTAGACTTCTTTTATGAAACAATTCGTAAGGGAACTTCCCTGCAAGCACTGGTGTAGGCATTCTATTTATCAAGTAGATTGCCACCAATACACATTTGTCCCAAAATTTTAATGGAATATGCCCTTGGAACCTGCCTGCTCTAGCCACCTCTAATATGTATTTGTGCTTTCTTTCAACCACCCCATTCTGGTGGGGTGTGTAGGGGTAGGACCTCTAATGAACTATGCCAAGACTGTTGAACAGATTTGCGCATTTAGAATTAAGGAATTATGTCCCATTGTCTGTCCTAATCACCTTAATCTTACTGTTAAACTGAGTTTGAGCCATCAGTAGAAAATGTCTAATAACAACAATTGCATCAGACTTCAACTTTAACAAATAGATCCATGTTACTCTAGAATGATCATCAAGAATTGTCAAAAATTATTTAATTCCATCATGTGTTGCAATTCGAAATGGCCCCATACATCCATGTGCAACAATTCAAACACATTTTCTACTCTGCTACTACTAGTAGGAAAGGGTAGTTTTGCCTGTTTGGCCAAGGGGCAAACTTCACAGCTATTTATTACACTTTTACATAGTTGTTTATTGACATTCAACATATGCTTCATAACTCTTGACGATGGGTGACCTATTCTTCTATGCCAAAGCTGCAAGGTATTTTGATCCAGCTGCACATAATTAAAGTTGTCCTCTAATTAAAGTTGCAAGAGTTAGTAGATAGAGCCCATTCGCTTCTCTACCAATCCCCCTCAGCTTCCCAGCGTAGAGGTCCTGAAGCACACAAAATCCAAGAAAAAATGTAGGCCATACATCTCAGTTCTCTAGGTAGTTGGATACAGATAGATTGTACTAAAAATATGAGATATACAGTCATTCTTAATCTCTTGCCCTTCTCCTATATTGCACTTACCAATATGTGAAATTGCTGCCTTAGTTCCATTAGGTAATTGCACTATTTTCCCATTTCTAGATGTTACATTGCATATATCTGAAAGTGAGCTAAAATCTGAGGTCATGTGGTTGGTCGCACCTGTATCTATGATCCATTCATGAGTGCAACCTGCCTTGTCTACTAAACAAACAGTAGAGTGAGATATACATGCCATGTTAGTTGTAGTCTCCTGCACTTCTTCTTTGTTGAGTAGCTTCAGGATCTGACTAAATTGCTCCTCTATGAACATAGGCCCTATTCCATATCCTGCAGAATTGCCCTTCTCAGCATGACTGAGCATGTTAGGTACATTCCTGTTGCCCTGCATCGGTGGATTATTTTCTCCAATTATAGCATAATTGGCTAAACCATATCCTCCTCTCCTTTTGGGTTTGAAATCAACCGGGTAGCCTACTATCTTGTAATAGTTCTCCCTAGTGTGTCTTTTCATTTTACAGAAATCACATTGGAGATTGTAATTCTTCTTAGGTCAAAATTAACCACCAGCAGTCCTGGTAGACATCAATGCAGCAACTTCATTTCCTTCAACCGAGTCATGGTGATTGGACATAGCTCTTTGACTCTCACGTTCCATTAACATGGAGTATGCCTTATTCACCATAGGAACTGGGATCATCATAAGTATTTGGCTACGAGCTTGTTCATATGACTCATTGAGTTCCATCAGGAACTGTAGTAACTTCAAATGTTCCATAAACTCAACAAACTCACTAGATTTTGCATAGTCGCAGCTCAGAGCTGGGGCCAAACAATCAAAATCTGCCCAGAGTAATCGCATCTTAGAAAAATATGAAGAAATTGAGTTAGTACCTTGGTTAATTGTTGCATTTTCCCAATGAATTTGGAAGATTCTCGAACAATCGATCTTATCAAATCGCTCCTTTAGGTCATTCCAAACTTCATTGGCATTTGAGGAATAGACTATACCACTAAGAAATTCCGGTGAAACACGGTTCATTATCCATGAAAAACAATTGCATTGCATCGCTCCCAGAGATCTACAAGGTTTGTAGCAATTTTCTCCCTTTTGCATGTGTCGTCGATGAACCCTAGCTTATTCTGGCCTAGGATTGCAATTCTCATCGCCCGACTCCATACAGAATAATTTTTCGCTCCTCATAATTGGAGAGAGATAAACACAGCTCCCGAATTTTCATTTGAGTTGAGAAATAGCGGGTGATTATAGCTCAATTTTTTCTGGTAGTTCGTTGTCGATGACCGCCATGGCTGAGCTCGTCACAGTTCTCCCGTAAAGAAACAGAGATGAATTAACAAATAGAAGAATTACTTCAAACGACCACATTCATGGCCAATTGGCTCTAATACCATGTCAAATTTAGCACAGGAAATCAGTAATGGAGGTTTTGAGATTAAGAGCTTCTTCTTCTTAGCTAAAAGAAAAATGAATTTCAATACATGTAATAACTCCTACAATATTGTTATACACCTAGCTAACCGACTAACCACTAGGTAGTTACTAACTTCTAGTTATTACACATACACCCATCACCTTAATTAACTTTACACTACTACCCTACTTCACTCTTACTACTCTTAACAGTAATCTAGTATATATGAATTATCAATGTGGTCAAGTTATAAATACCTCCTCTTCTTTGTTATCAGAACTTTGTAAAATATATTCTGATTTCCAATTTCCATGATACACTTGTTAGAACATGCGCAGCGGAAGCAAGCTACAACCAGACATCATATACATGTAAACTAGACAATGCTATAATTACTAGATTAGAAGTACTAAATTCTTGAAATCGTTGCACAAATCCTCCACACAACAAGAATCCAGGGCTGCAGTCTTCCGCTATATTCCTAGTAAAACCTTGGACGGGTTTGCTTTGAGTGGGCAAGAACAATACAACTCTAAAAAGTAAGTTATTGGGTGAAATTAGTCTTCCTTAAGTAGACTAGTTTTTGGCCGAAAATCAGCTCCAAAACGTGTAGGATTCTGCTTTCACAAGTAGAATCCTACTCCAACTCTACCAGATGACTTTTCTCCCAAGTCACTTTTTACCCAAGTCAAGTCCAGGTTTTTACTAGGTATAGTAGGGACCACAGAAATAATAAGAGGCTACCAATTAAAGCATTAATTCGAAATTAGCATGAATGAATTCTTACTATAATTAATTGCAGTTTATTCCACTAAAAAACTGCATGAACTCCTCAATATGAATTTCGAAAATTCAGTAACACTTATTTTAACTCCCCATGTTAAGATCTCAAATACCAGTTAATTAAATTAAATCAATGAAAATTTAATTTAATCAACTAATTAAATCCTTTACAATTCCACTTAAACTATTTCATGTGACAGATACAAAATCCACCGGCCGGATTTTCACATGAAAACTTATAAGCTTACATAAAGGGGTATCATCAAACTCAAAACCGAGTCTTGGATTCTATCAACTAATTATTATTTCACAAATGTTATTCGTTATTGTCCAATCTAGTAGGAATACACCAACTCTGAATAGAGTCGTACCTTTTGATAAATCAAAACAACAAACAAATTACATTGATCATAATAATTATATCAAGATTAGGAGTATAAGCTCATTTAATGAGTTAGAGAAAATGTTTTATATATATTTAGTACAAAAGCATCTTTTCTCTACTTGGTTCGTTCAATATACACTAAGTATACTAGCACAAAAAGTCAGAGTAAAACCACTCCGATAATCAAGACAAATTATACTATTATCTTGTGCTACAATCATCAAGATATTTTGTCCAATAATATCTTTGATTGTGAACATAGTTTATTAATTATGAGAACCAACAATTTAATCTTCTGTGCATGAGCTAAGACTCCATACACTAAATTGTTTATTGCATAACTAAAAGGGCACACATGTAACAAATGATCTATTTAAAATAGTACTTTATTGAATTGAATAAATTAAATAAACAATTACTCCATAAAGAATAAAACAAATACTATGTCTAAATCGCATGGTTAATAGTATATCCCAACAATCTCCCACTTAGACTCATAACCATGCGTCTACTACTCTAATACCCATTCCTTCTATATGCTTGTCAAAAATCTTCTGTGTCAAGCTCTTTCTAAACGGGTCTGCCAAATTGTCCTCTGATGCAATCTTTAACACTCTTGCATCACCTCTCTGAGTTATGTCCCGAATTAAGTGATATTTAGGCTCAATATGCTTACTCCTATTATGGATTCTTGGTTCCTTCGAGTTTGCAACTGCACCACTATTGTCACAATAAAGTACATTTGGTGCTTGAACCGAAGGAACCACATTAAGCTATTTTAGAAAGTTCCTGAGCCAAACAACCTCTTTAGCTGCCTCAGATGCAGCCACATATTCGACTTCCATGGTGGAATCAGCAACACATGATTGCTTGATGCTCCTCCAACTTATGGCTCCACCTCCTAAGGTAAAAACATATCCTGAGGTAGATTTTCTAGAATCTCTATTTGACTGGAAATCTGAATCAACATAGCCAATGGGTGCAAGATTACCTGAGTGATACACCAACATATAATCCCTAGTTCTTTTCAAGTACTTGATAATATGCTTAACGGCAGTCCAGCGTTCTCGTCCAGGGTTAGGCTGAAATCTACTAACCATGCCAACAGCAAAGCAGATATCAGATCTAGTACATAGCATAGCATACATGAGACTCCCTACAGCAGAAGCATAAGGGACCGCCTTCATCTTTTCTATCTCATCAGTCGTTTATGGGGACTGATCTTTCGACAGAGAGATTCCATGTCTAAAAGGGAGAAAGCCTTTCTTGGATTCTTGCATGCTAAACCTTGTGAAAATAGTATCAATATAAAGTGCTTGGGATAAGTCTAATATCCTTCGCTTGCGATCTCGCATAAGCTTGATCACAAGGATATGTGCCACCTGTCCCAAGTCTTTCATATCGAAACGTGAGGACAACCATTCCTTTAATGAATTCAACATGCTCACATTATCTCCTATGAGCAAAATATCATCTACGTACTGATCACGCCCAACTATGCCTAATAAAAAGGACAAAGCGGTCGTTGCAAATATAATTTGAGTATTTAGCCCAGAGTCGAACCCACAAGGAATTAACCTATCAATTACTACTGTTAGACTAACTAAATTCTACGTAATCAACTTCCCAAATATTTTGAATAACAATTGAGGATATTTTTACTAACTATAACTGACTGCAATTAAGTAAATAAAGACTAACTATGATTAAGTTGTAAACAATTAAGAGAAAGATCTAAGGTTATGATTTCCCCTATTGATGGAATCCCTTCCTGTTATGTTTCATATAGATTTTCCTAACTGTCTCTATCGATCATGAGCACTCTTATTACCATAAATCTCTCTCGAGTAATCACGACAATTTACTAGACGCACTCACCCGAGTTACGCTAGCTGGCTTTTATTACAGCTCACTTTAGATTGCGCCCAAGGCTTCGTTATTCCTAATCCCGCCTTTAAACCCTCAATTATTGATCCCTCATATACTTTGGGAGTGGTGTTGTTCAACAATTACCTAAATATGCACTCTCTCCTGAGTAATACATACTAAATAGGCACAGCTAATTGAGGATCCTATCAATTAACTACAACAAGAACGTAGTTGAACAAATAAAGAATAAACTGGGCAAACTATATTAGCATAACACGAAGTTCATCCTTCAATAGGTTCCATCAAAACCCTAGACAAAGTATTTAGCTACTCATAACAAAGCAAGATGAAATCACTAAAGTATTCATAATGTGCAAAATAAGATAACAAAGAGAAGATTGAAAAACTCTAATGCTTGATTCATCTCCTCACACTCGTTCTTGCCTCCAATTCAGTCAAAAAACAAGCTTAACCTTTTCTTGGGCGAGTTTGTTGAATTTATAAAGGGTTAGGATAAGTTTCCCCCGATTTACACTTTAGTCCCAAAATTTCTGGGCAGTTACACAGTCGACCGCGGTCGCGGCAGAACGCGGCGGGACCGCAGTGAAACACAACTATTCTGCCTCACTTTCTTGGCCTATCGCGGTCAACCGCGGTCGCGGTGGCTTCTTGCCCAGTCCTCCTTTGCACCTTTCTTGCTTATTTTCGTTTGGTTTCTTCTTGATTGGCCTTATATCCTCATTATTGACTCCAAAACACTCCATATTCTCATCCTAACTTGGATTAGTCCCTGCAAAGCAAAAGAACACCAATTAGAGTATTTTGTTATCATTTAGCCTTCAAAACAACAATAAAGTATGGTACATTTGGAGTGTAAATAGCGTCTATCTAGCCTATTATCAACACCCCACACTTAAACCGTTGCTAGTCCTCTAGCAACAAACCACACTCTATAGGCCTAATCGTCATTGGGTCACTTCCCTACTCCCTATACCGAGAATAGTTCACATGGATAGACTACTTCAGCGCAACCTCCTCGCCTCAAGAGTGGACTCCTTTCTAGCCACGGAATGCCCCTAAACAACTCTCCTACTCTCAGTCAGAGGTCCAGACTTACCTTTCCCTTCAAGAATCATGTGCCTACTCACTAAGAAAGAGAATTAAATCGTTTACAAACCACACACTGAGGAATTCGAATACAACATTTCACTCACCCTCAGAACAAATTCTTATGCCACAAACAACACACCATAGGCTTGCCCGTAGTGTAATACTGACTAATCAAGCTCATTCGGTCTAGAATCAAATAGGACTTATTTGGTTGTAATGTTAGCTGCGGGGCGGGTAGGATACATCTGGGTATAGTGACTACACCTCCCTAAGCACTCCACCACATTGTGTACTTTTAAGCTCTTAACTTTATCACACCTTCTTTCCACCATTACATTATTCTTAAGCACACTTTTTCTTTTAATAGCTGCCACCACTTTGATGCTTCTCTTTTTTTTTTTTTCTAGTGGCCTATAATATTGTTTATCAACCAGTGCACTTTTTCTTTTTGTCCCTTTAATTCCACTTAACAACCCAACCAACCACCCCACACTTATATTTTTCCATATCCGTTATACTTTGAGTGCTTCTAAGAGATGATAGGGTTGAACAAGATAGGCTATTTAAACTCGGGTAGGCTTGTAATGTGGTTTCCAAGAAAAACAGGCCTATAGGCTCAACGGGGTTGACTAGGGTATACACATTTAGGTGGGAACAAGCATACATAGAAGGATTAAGCAAAGAAACGCCTATATCACTTTCCAGACCAAACAAGGCTACCATTTCGCTTTGCACACACAGAGGGCAAGTTCTAGGCATTGAATGTTAACACAGAATATAGAAAACCTCACTCACACACGACACATGACTCAATTCAGTTAGGATCATCAGACACTCCGTTCTAAGTACTTGAGCCATTCAGGGACACACAATTTAAGGCCTTCTTTGAGTCAACTAAAGAGCCTAAGTGTCACACTAAAGCAGTCTTATTCAAGGTACCATAGAGTTAAGGGTCCCTATTTCCATTTCTCGCCCAAGACTTTCTAAACTAAAAAAAAAGGAAAAACTAACTACACCCGGTTCAAATAGAAACCCTTGGAAAAGAACCGTGATCTAAAGAAAAACCAAGGGGGAGTTGATACACTACCTAATCAAACGAAAATCTTTTTTTTTGTTCGACTTATGTCCCTCAAGAGACCCGTCGAGAGGTGTCCGTCTTTGGGCCAAGTCGAATTTAACTAACATAAACCAACAATACCAAACAACAAAACAACACCATACAAAGTTATACAATATTTACACAACAACCATCCCCCACCCCGCACTTAAAGCTTTGGCACGTTCCCATGTCAACGAATATAAAGCAGAGTAAGGTAAGGGGACTTCCCTGATGCTCAATCCTGATCGAATACAGTGCTGGGATCGAGGTGACACGCTCGTCCTAGTGCCCGGAGCCAGCCCATGATTTTTTTCTCCGACTTGGCATGTTGAGTAGTCAAATTGTCAACTCTGGTGCCCAGGTCAGTGACTGAAGTGCGAAGGCCAGGCATTTCTTGCTCCAGGGCTGTCAAGCGTGTACTTTGACGGGCCTGTGATGGGCCTGCCTCATCAGGTCTTGGCTGTGGTGGGGCGGTAGCTTCCTCAGCATCCTCATCAGCATCATCAACCACCACTACCGGCTCTCTCCCAACTGTGATTTTGCTAGCTCGGAATGAGGCTTTCAATGGCAATTTCCCATCTACTCTGGGATTTTCAGGGACTCGTGCAGCACGGCACAGCATGGTAACCAGAGAGGGGATGTAAATCCCCTTGAGTACTTCTGGGGAGCGGATGAACATCTCATCATGAAGGAGCTTGGCGACATCAAAATCATGGTGGGTCATAAAATAGTAGATAGCTGATGCTCGTGGCCCATTGACATCGGTAGTGTTGTTGGAGGGTAGCAACCGGCTGTTGATAATTGTGAGCCAACACTTAGCCTCCCAATTGAGAGACTGGGAGTTCAGTGTGATCCGGTGCTTTATCCATATATACTCCCTGTCTGGCATACATATTGTTTCAAGAATCTGTGCCTACCAGACATTTGGGTGGCGATAAACAAGGTAATGATCTGTATCCCCAGTGAAAACTGACAGCCGGTACACTCGGCGGATGGCCTCAACTGACGCATCTACCCGGGTGTTGAGTACAGTGACCACCCTATTGACATGCTCCGGGCAATTCGCATACAACTCCCGTACCATCAGTACATTCACCTCCTCTGGTTCATCAAAGAGGATGCCTAGGTGACACCTCCTCAACTCTGCAAAGATACTTGGGCATTCCGCTTGCAAGGCTTGCCGGTCAATATGGACTTCAGGTAACAATTTCTTGGACGCCTTAGCATTATACCGGTCCTCAGCTGGTTTGGAGACAAACCTAGCGCGGTCAAACAGTGCCACACTAGCTTGACCCCAAGCTCTAGAAGAGTTGCCCGGTCCACTAGCGGAGGACCCTGTGGTACGTCTCTTCTTGGATTGATGCATTGTGCCTGCCAAAAACACAGCCTCCTATTAGTGAGGGTTTGAGTTCCGTGAACTCTGGGTGGTTACTCAGACTTCACCACTACCAAGGTCACATTAGTCGTTACAACTTCATTTGGCGCAATTTCACAAACACCTTGTGAGCAAGGGCTCTATTCTAACACACCTAGCCTCATGGAACAATCAATTTTTTTCCCAAATTAACCATTCGTACTTCACCATTTCACCCCACCACAATTAGTTTTTACACACCAAAATCACACACTTCTCTACAACATTGTGCACACAACCACTAAAAAACAGACAAGAAAACCAAAAGAAGGAAAAATCTACTAGAAATACTACAACAATTAAAGCAATAAACTGACAAAATACTACAACAAAAATACAAGAGAAGGGAGACAAAAGCTTGACATACCTAGTTCGAGTAGAGGGTGAGAGGAGATGGAGGTTGGGGGAGAGAGATGGGTGGGAGTGTAATAGAGGTGAAGAAGAAGAAGAAGAAGAAGAAGAAGAAGAAGAAAGGAGAGAAGCGTTAGGGTTCTTAGAGAGAGAGAGAGGAGATGGGTGAAAGTAAGGGGGAGGATCGTGTTAGAGAAGAAGGGGAAAATAGGGGTCGTGGGGTGTTTTAGTTTTATTTGGGAGATGGGTGAAAGTAAGGGGGAGGGGGGGCGGGTGTTTTAGTTTTAGTAGGGGGGGGGGAATTAGAAAAGAAAAGAAAATAAAAAAAAATTAAATCTAACTTACCTGGGCGAACGAAAAATCGCGAATCATCGCGGTCTCCACCGCGGCCGCGGTGAGTGAAGAGGCAAGAAACAGAATCATCGTGTTTCACCGCGGTCGCGGTGAATCGAGCAGTCCTGAGAAAGAATGCTCCTCTTTTACCGCGGTCCTACCGCGTTCGCGGTGACGAGCCTTTTTTTTTCATAAGGAAGTTACAAAAGAAAAGAAAAACAACAACATTCATAGGTTGCCTCCCACGCAGCGCCTGATTTAACATCGCGGCACGATGCAGATAAGCGCATTTAAGGTTCGCTCGACCTCTAAGGTTCAGACAGGTAGATCTCTAACACTTCCTTTGGTTCGTTCATGCCCACATATAGCTTCAATCTCTGCCCATTGACTCTAAATGTATGAGAGTCTTTCTCTGAGGCAATCTCTACAACCCCTGAAGGGAATACTTCGACCACTCGAAACGGTCCAGACCATCGTGACTTGAGCTTACCCGAAAATAGCCTTAATCTTGAGTTATAGAGCAATACCATGTCCCCGGGGTTGAAATTTCACTCCACAATGTTCTTGTCGTGCAACCTCTTCATTCTTTCCTTGTACAACCTTGTGCTCTTAAAAGCAAGATATCGAAACTCGTCGAGCTCATGCAATTCTGTGATTCTCGTTGTGCCCGCAGCTTCAATGTCTAGATTCAGCTGTTTCATTGCCCACCAAGCTCTATGTTCAAGTTCCACTGGCAAGCGGCAGGCCTTCCCGAACACCAACTTATATGGTGACATACCAATTGGTGTTTTAAAAGCAGTTTTGTAGGCCCAGAGTGCATCATCTAGCTTTTTCGTCCAATCAATTCTTATGGCGTTTATAGTCTTGGTTATACACTCTTTATCTATCTATTAGACACTTCGACCTGTCCACTGGTCTGAGGATGATATGGTGTTGCCTCCTTGTGGCGCACATCGTACTTTGTAGCAACTTCTCGAAGGCTTGATTGCAGAAGTGACTGCCTCCATCACTGATAATAGCTCTCGAGGTCCCAAAATGGGTAAATATATTCTTCTTCAAAAATCCCACTACCATTCTTGCATCATTGGTGGGAAGTGCTGCAACTTCCACCCATTTGGACACGTAGTCCACAGCAACAAGTATGTACTTATTGCCAAAGGAGCTGACGAAGAGGCCCAAGAAGTCAATCCCCCAAACATCGAACACTTTAACCTCTTGAATTGGGTTCATGGGCATCTCATGGCCACGGGAAATGTTCCTGGTTCGCTGACATTCATTACAGCCCTTCACCCATTCATGTGCATCCTTGAACACTGTTGGCCAGTAGAACCCGGCCTTTAGCACTTTCGCAGCCGTCCTGACTCCTCCAAAATGTCCTCCATATGCCGATGAATGACATGCCTGCAAAACAGAAGATTGTTCTATCTCGGGGACACACCTCCGGATCATATTGTCAACACATATTCGAAACAGATAAGGTTCATCCCAATAATACATGCGGCAGTCACGATAAAACTTTTTCTTTTGCACAGAGGAAAGGTCATAGGGAACTATAACGCTTGCCAGGTAATTTGCAAAGTCTGCATACCATGGCACTTCCTCAAGGCTTGTAGCGAGTAGTTGCTCGTCTGGAAAGGTTTCCAGGATATCCTCAAGCTCAACTGAGTTTTCAGCTCCCTTAAGTCGTGATAGATGATCAGCAACTTGGTTTTCTGTGCCCTTACGGTCACGGATTTCAAGGTTGAACTCTTGCAGTAACAGCACCCAACGAATCAGGCGCGGTTTGGACTCCTTCTTCTCAATCAAGTACCTGAGAGCTGCATGATCAGTATATACAATTACCTTAGAGCCAATCAGGTATGATCTGAACTTGTCAAATGCAAACACCACAGCCAGCATCTCCTTTTCAATCACAGTGTAGTTCAGCTGGGCTCCACTCAGCGTTCTACTGGCATAGTAGATTGGGTGCATTAGCTTGTCTTTCCGCTGTCCCAGCACTGCCCCCATTGCATAGTCACTGGCGTCACACATGAGTTCAAATGGTTGCTCCTAGTCGGGGGCAACAATGATGGGTGTTGTGACTAGCCTCTTTTTCAACTCCTCGAATGCTACCCTACAATCATCAGAAAACAAGAAAGGGTGATCTTTTTCTAACAACTTACAGAAAGGGTTGGCAATTTTTGAGAAGTCTCTTATGAATCTCCGGTAAAATCCGGCATGCCCGAGGAAGCTCCTGATTGCCTTGACTGAAGTGGGGGGTGGCAGCTTTGCTATCACGTCAACATTAGCACGATCCACCTCGATTCCCTTGCTTGATACCCGGTGTCCCAAGACTATGCCCTCTTGTACCATGAAATTGCACTTTTCCCAATTAAGAAGCAGGTTAGTCTCAATATATCGTTTCAACACTCGAGTCAGATTTATAAGGCACTCGTCGAATGAGTTTCCCACCACTGAGAAATCATCCATGAACACCTCCATTATGTCTTCGACCATGTCAATGAATATGGCCATAATGCACCTTTGGAATGTGGCGGGTGCATCGCATAGGCCAAAGGGCATCCTCCAAAAAGCATAAATGCCATATGGGCAAGTGAAGGAGATCTTCTCCCTATCCTCTGGTGTAATGGAGATTTGATTGTACCCTGAGTACCCATCCAGAAAACAGAAGTGAGATCTCCCTGCCAATCTGTCAAGCATCTGATCAATGAAGGGAAGTGGGAAGTGGTCTTTCCGGGTGGCCAGATTTAACTTTCTGTAGTCCATGCAAATTCTCTAGCCTATGACGGTTCTTGTAGAGATCAGCTCATTGTTATCATTCTTGACCACCGTCATGCCACCCTTCTTAGGAACACATTGCACCGGGCTAACCCAGTTGCTGTCAGAGATTGGGAAAATGATTCCCGCATCCAACCACTTAATCACTTCCTTCTTCACCACTTCCTTCATGTTGGGGTTCAGCCTTCTTTGGTGCTCCCTGGAAGGTTTGTGCCTTTCTTCCAGCAGAATTTTATGCATACAGTATGCCGGGCTGATCCCCTTAATGTCTGCCATGTTACACCCAATGGTAGTCTTGCACTCCTTGAGTACCTACAAAAGTTGTTGTGCCTGCACATCTAACAAACTAGATGAGATAATAACAGGTAATGTGGAGTTAGGTTCTAGGAACTCATACCTGAGATGGGCGAGCAGTGGCTTCAATTCCAGCTTTGGTGGTTCTCCTATGGATGGCTTGGCTGGAGGAGTTTCTCTGTTTTCTAAGTGCAGGGGCTCAAATTCAAGAGTTCTATCCCAAAACCCTCTGCCCTCTAAAGCCAACACTCATTCTGCCAATTCTTCCCCATTCACCTCATCTAAATTTACCAGACATGCAGCAAGAGGGTCCTCAATAGTCAACGTTTCATCATCAGCTTCTACGATTACATCCACGGCATCAATAAGAGAGAAATTGGCGAATTCACTCGGTCGCCTCATAGATTTCTGCACATTGAATGTTATCTCCTCATCGTTCAATCTCATCTTGAGCTCCCCAATTTCACAATCAATGAGAGCTCTCCCCGTGGCCAAGAACGGCCTTCCCAAAATTATGGGAATTTCTTCATCCACCTTGCAATCTAGAATCATAAAATCTGCAGGGAACACAAATTTCCCTACCTGAATCAACACGTCATCCAAGATACTAGAAGGTCTTTTCACAGTCCTGTCAGCTAGTTACAGCAACATAGATGTGGGTCTAGCTCTTCCAATCCCCAACCTCTTATAAATCGCCAGGGGCATAAGATTTATGCTAGCCCCCAAATCACAAAGTGCCTTGGCAAAAGCGAAGTTACCAATGGTGCAGGGAATGGTGAAACTCCCTGGGTCAGACAGCTTCTCAGCAACTGGTCTAGTCACCACAGCACTGCAGGTCTGAGTAAGAGTCACTGTGGCCAAGTCTTGGAAATCGAATTTTCGGGACATCAAGTCCTTCATCATTTTTGCATAACCAGGCATCTCCTTCAAAGCATCAATCAGTGGAATATTTACCTGGATTTGTTTCAGCATCTCCAAGAATTTCCTATATTGCTCTTCTTTTGGGTACTTGGCTAACCTCTGTGGGAATGGTGCTGGAGGTCTCTTCTTCCCAATGATTTGGGATTTCTCTTTGTCAGACACCACCTCAACTACCGGTTCTTAGGCTGTTTCAGCTTCTTTCTCAGCCTCAATCTGTATGTTATGTTCTTCCTGGGCAGGCTGTATTTTCACCTCCGTCAGCTTCGTTGACTCATCTATCTCAATGGGCACCGGTATAAGTCTCTCAGCCTGTCTGCTTTCTCGGGCCCTCTCTTGCTCCAAGTCTAAGTCTCTGCCATTACGTAGACTCAATGCCATCAGCTGCTTCGGTCCTTGATCTTTTGGATTTACTTGCGTGTCTGCAGGCAATGTCCCATGAGGACGATTGTTCAAGGACATCAATATCTGGACCATCTGTACTTCAATATTCTTAATAGCCGACTCATGTGCATCTACTCTTTCACTCATTTTTGCATTTGACCCAATAACCTGCTGCATCATTGCCTTGAGTCTAGCAAACCCATCTTCCTATCTTCCACCATGCTGCTGCTAAAGAGGATGATAACCCTGTTGCTGATTTTGATTATTATATCCCTGTGGCCTTTGGTAGGGCGCCATATTATTGTGAGGTCTCATACCTCCCATGTTTCCATCGTTGAGTTGTGGCTGGACTGGCCTGTATGGCTGATTTTGTTGGCCCCAATTTTGACCACCCTGTCTCGGGCCTCCATAATTAGATACATAATTCATGTGCTCAGGGTAGTGATGATGATCACTTTCTGCATTCCACTGGTTATCAATTGGCTGACTAATGCAAGATGTGCATAAGCCCCCATTGGTAGTATCTACAATGTGTACCTGCTACTTCTGCCCTGACTCTTCCACCTTTTTGGTTAGTATACTCATCTTTGTCATTAATGTGTCCATGTTTTTAGCAAGAGTGTTGGATGCATCTAAGGGCACTGAGTGAACTACTGGAGTGATAGGTGCATTCTTGGTTGTCTACCCCGAATTTTGTGCCATCTTGTCAAGCAGACTCTGGATTTCTCTCCATGTTTTGCTCAAAAATGCTCCACCAGCAGAAGCATCAACATTACCCTTCACGCCATCTGCCAAACCCATGTAAAATTGCTGCCCCAACATCTGATCTGGAATACCGTGGTGCGGACATATAACCAACATTCCATTGAATCGTTCCCATGTTTCTTGCAGTGTCTCCATTGGTTTCTATTTGAAACTCAAAATTTCATCAATTTGTTGAGCAGTCTTGTTGGGTGGATGAAACTTGTTCACAAATTACTTGACTAGCTCTTCCCAAGTCGCTATGGAATTAATGGGGAGTGAGTTTATCCAAGTCTGGGCAGCTCCTGTCACTGAGAATGGAAAAAACAACAGCTTTATTGCTTCCTGAGTTACGTTGGGTTGCCTTTGAGTTTTGCATATTGACAACAAATTCTACAAGTGCTATTGAGGATCTTCGATTTGTGACCCGAAAATAGTCCCTCGTTTTGCAACAAGTGCAGCATGTTTTTCGTGATTTGAAACGATTCAGCCTGTATCTGCATGACTAAAATCGCTGTGGCCAAATTCTCTGCTGTGGGTTGTGCCCAGTCATATAGAGTAGCCTCTGGCACAAGAGGTGCCAGTGGCGCTAATGGCGCAGCTGGGTCTACCATGTTGTCCCCCATGTCCGGTTCGAATTGTTCAGTTGTTTGTTGTTGTTTGTTTTTCCGCTTGGCCCGGTTCAAGGCCTTGAAAACTTTCTCGGGATCTGATAATGCTTCAAATACATCACCAGTTCTCGATGCGTTTCTAGGCATGCACCTGTGCAACCAAGTCAAGAAACGTTAAAATTTCAATGTAAAGATTAGAAGTAAAGAAAACTGACTACACTAAAAAATTTTGTATTTCTTTCAATTGTAATTGATAACACCGTTAATTCCCCGGCAACGGCACCAAAATTTGATCACGCCCAACTATGCCTTATAAAAAGGACAAAGCGGTTGTTGCAAATATAATCTGAGTATTTAGCCCAGAATCGAACCCACAAGGAATTAACCTATCAATTACTCTTGTTAGACTCACTAAATTATATGTAATCAACTTCCCAAACGTTTTGAATAACAATTGAGGATATTTTTACTAACTATAACTGACTGCAATTAAGTAAATAAAGACTAAATATGATTAAGTTGTAAACAATTAAGAGAAAGATCTAAGGTTATGATTTCCCCTATTGGTGGAATCCCTTCCTGTTATATTTCATATAGATTTGCCTAACCGTCTCTATCGATCATGAGCACTCTTATTACCGTAAATCTCTCCCGAGTAATCACGATAATTTACTAGATGCACTCTCCCGAGTTATGCTAGTTGGTTTTTATTACAGCTCACTTTAGATTGCACCCAAAGCTTTGTTATCCCTAATCCCGCCTTTAAACCCTCAGTTATTGATCCCTCATATACTTTGGGAGTGGTGTTGTTCAACAATTACCTAAATATGCACTCTCTCCCGAGTAATACATACTAAATAGGCACAGCTAATTAAGGATCCTATCAATTACCTACAACAA
This sequence comes from Nicotiana attenuata, assembly GCF_001879085.1. Lineage (NCBI taxonomy): Eukaryota > Viridiplantae > Streptophyta > Magnoliopsida > Solanales > Solanaceae > Nicotiana > Nicotiana attenuata. The sequence continues at coordinate 138,002 of NW_017672612.1, forward strand.
GAACGTAGTTGAACAAATAGAGAATAAACTGGGCAAACTATATTAGCATAACACGAAGTTCATCCTTCAATAGGTTCCATCAAAACCCTAGACAAAGTATTTAGCTACTCATAACAAAGCAAGATGAAATCACTAAAGTATTCATAATGTGCAAAATAAGATAACAAAGAGAAGATTGAAAAACTCTAATGGTTGATTGATCTTCTCACACTCGTTCTTGCCTCCAATTCAGTCTAAAAACATCTTAACCTTTTCTTGGGCGAGTTTGTTGAGTTTATAAAGGGTTAGGATAAGTTTCCCCCGATTTACACTTTAGTCCCATAATTTTTGGGCAGTTACACAGTCGACCGTGGTCGCGGCAGAACGCGGCGTGACCGCGGTGAAACACAACTATTCTGCCTCACTTTCTTGGCCTACCGCGGTCCAGCCGCGGTCGACCGCGGTCGCGGTGGCTTCTTGCCCAATCCTCCTTTGCCTCTTTCTTGCTTATTTTCGTTTGGGTTCTTCTTGATTGGCCTTATATCCACATTATTGACTCCAAAACACTCCATAGTCTCTTCCTAACTTGGATTAGTCCCTGCAAAGCAAAAGAACACCAATTAGAGTATTTTTCTATCATTTAGCCTTTAAAACAACAATAAAGTATGGTACATTTGGAGTGTAAATAGCGACTATATAGCCTATTATTACGTACAAAACCAAAAATGTAACTTTATCTCCATCCCACTTCTTATTGACACAAGACTTATTTTCACATTAATCAAAATCAAAGGTTTTAATCGATGCGTCAAAACAAGTGTTCCATGCTCTAGAAGCTTGTTTCAATCCATAAATGGATTTCTTTAATTTACACAACATGTGCTCATTGCCACTTTTTATGAAACCAACTGGTTGTGCCATATAGATGTACTCATCAAAACTTCCATTTAGAAAAGCCGTCTTGACATCCATTTGCCAAATCTCATAATCATAATGAGCACCAATGGATAAGAGAATCCTAATGGATTTAAGCATGGCTACTGGCGAAAAAGTTTCCTCATAATCGATCCCTTCTTTTTGAGTAAACCCTTTTGCAACAAGCCTAGCTTTAAAAGTTTACACTTTTCCATCCACTCCTCTCTTTTTCTTATAGATCCATCTACAACCAATGGGTTTGACTCCAGTAGGTGGTTCTACAAGATCCCAGACTTGCTTGGAGTACATGGACTCCATTTCAGATTTCATAGCATCAACCCATTTATCAGCATCTGTATCTTGTAGTGCTTCGTCGTAATTAATAGGTTCTGTATTAGGCTCTTCAGGGATTCCATCATAAGATTCTCCCAAGAGCGCAAACCAGAGAGGTTTTCTAATAATTCTCCCACTACGACTAGTCACTACAGAGGTTGATTTTGTTATTGAATCACAACATCATTTTCTGGAACTGAAGCCTCAATGTTTTCCTCTACACTTTGCGGTGCTGGGATATCATTAACTTCTTCCTGGAGTGTAGGTTGCAGAACAATTTCAGGTTTTTCAACAATATGAGGTTGCTCAACAATCTGATGTTGCTCAACATTACTCCCACTACTTTGGGGTAGTGAGAAGTCAGGAAATTGCTCTTGTGCATTCTGCTGCCTATTGACATTTCTCCCACTGCGATAATGTTGTGGTATGTCAATACTGGCTTCCGAGATACGTTCCAGAGATGAGTCTTTAGTTACTCCATTATTTAATTGCTGTAAAACTAGTTTACTTCTAGGAATATGGTTCGTTAAATAGTCCTCTTCTAAAAATCTGGCATTTCGTAATAATTACCTTCTTTCCTTTGGGACAATAAAACAAACCGCCTTTTGTTCTTTTTGGATATCCAATAAAAATGCATACTTCTGTCCTTGATTTCAATTTATCCGCTTTCCCTTTCAGCACATGTGTTGGACAACCCCAAACCCGAATGTGTCATAAACTTGGCTTGCGCCTAGTCCACAATTCTACTGGAGTTAAAGGTACTGATTTTTAAGGAACCAAATTTAGAATGTAATTTTCTGTAAGCATATCCCCAAAAGGAAGAAGGCAAATCGGAATAACTTAAAATTGATCTAACCTTTTCCATAAGGGTCCTATTTTTTCTTTCTGCCACACCATTTTATTGTGGTGTTCCTGGGGTAGATAATTGAGATGTAGTTCCACTGTCTGATAAGTATTTAATGAATGCCGCGGAAAGGTATTCACCACCACGATTAGATCGCAATGTTTTGATATATTTATCATGTCGTTTCTCCGTGTCCGTCTTAAATTCTTTGAATTTCTCAAAGCATCCAGACTTAACGTCGTAGCAGATAAATGTATCCATATTTTGATAATCATCTGTGAAAGTCATAAAATACTCAAAACCACCTCTTTCTTGTATATTCATAGGGCCACACAAATCAGAGTGAATTAATTCTAGCTTATCGCTGGCTCTATTTCCTTTTGAGGGAAAATGTCTCTTGGTCATTTTACCTTCTAAACAGGATTCGCATGTTAGCAGTGACTCCTATTTAGATTTATATGACCTAGACGTAAGTGCCACAAATAAGTTTGACTCAATTCAGAAATGCGTTTTCTTTTATGTGGCAGATTAATGTTATTTAATTCTTTTGGTTGTTGTAGCACATGAGGAGATATATCAAGAATAAAAAGGTCTTTTTCTCTAGCAGCAGTGTAGATAAAACATTTATTAAACTTAATAACAGCAGAGTTATTAGCAAAATAAACATTATAACCAGCATCCATTATTTTCGAAATCGAAATCAAATTCCTTCTAATAGAAGGTACATAGATAACATCTTTCAAAACTAAAACTCTATCACTACTAAACGAAACTCTAATATCTCCTAATGCTAAAGCTGGTGCTGGCTCGCCATTGGCTTGAAAAATGCAAATTTCATTCTCACTTAGCCACCGCGTTTCCTGAAACCCCTTCAAAGTAGTGCGGATATGATTAGTGGCTCCCGAATCTACACACCAAAATATGGTAGAAACAACCGCTAAACAAGTTTTAACGACATTTAAATTTGAATTACCTTGCTTATTCAACTTTGCCAGATATGCAGGGCATTGCTTTTTGTGATGCCCAGGTTGCTTGCAATGATAGCACTTTCCTTTGGGTTTTCTCACACCAGCCGCACCTCCAGGTGCCAAAACTTTTTGAGCCTTATTCTTTTTCTTACAGCCTTCCAACTTAGAAATTGAAGCTTTCTCAACATTGAGTCCCACAACTGGAGCTTGTTGTTTGATAATGAATTCTGCCGCTTGCAACTCATTCAACAATTTCGCTAGTGACAAATCCATTTTGTTCATATTATAGTTCAAGAGAAATTGTTGAAAACTGTCAGGCAGAGTCTGCAAGACCATCTCAACTTGAGACTCCTTATCAATCATAGCTCCAAGGACCTCTAGTTCATTCAGAAGACTCATCATCCTCAGAACATGGTCCCTGACCGATGATCCTTCAGCCATCTTGGTGTTCAAAAGGGCTTTCATGGCTGTCTGCTTAGCCGCAAGATTTTGCTCACCGAACATCTCTTTGAGACTTTCGAGCATGTCATAAGCAGACCTCATAGACTGATGCTGATGTTGCAAAACATTCGCCATAGAGGCAAGAATGTAACATCGCGCCATCTCATCAGCCTTAACCCATTTATCATAGGCCTTAACCTGATCATCAGTGGCATTTTCAGGTTTTTCTGGGCACTCCTCAGTGATTACAAATTTGTAACCTTCAGCAGTTAGGACAATATCAAGGTTCCTTTTCCAGTCAACATAATTCGGTCCTTTTAACTTGTTTTGGTTCGAAATTGAGGTAAGTGGGTTGAATGAAGACATGGTTAATCTGAGAGATATTCACATTAAATAGATCATTAGTTATGTATTTAGAATAATTAAATTCAAAACAACACATTACACATATAACCATGCTCATTGAATAGTTAGATTCGTTAGGGAAACTTAACTATTCATGCAAAATATATGAGTGATGTAAGATATTTACCCCATAAATTTAAACAGGACCAACTCAGATGGAGAGTAAACTGTTAATTTAAGATAGGTAAATATCACTTTTATAAACTCTAGTTTCGTTGAATCAACATGTAACTCAGTTGGAGAGTTAATACAAGTAATCAAATAATTAGAGGCAAAACTACAGTAATCATCTATAATGAATTTATTCGATATGGAAGAAGACCTATGTCAACATATAAATTCATTATATTACTGTAAAACATGATTGGAAACAATGGTATTTGAACCCTACCATCACGGATTTCTTTTTAAAAAAAATTCTTTTATTAAATTTTTTTCCAAAAAATAGAAAAATGGCCAAAACCCATCTAAACGACCCCACATGCCCAAAAAACGACGTACATCATTAGCGGAGCTGATGAGTATTGCTCACTTGGCCGTTTACGATGAACCTACCAAATTTGAGGTCAATCGGAGTTCGACAGAATTTCAGAATTCTAAAATCATGACCTATTTGTAGAATTCTATTTTTGGTTTTTAAGGGTTTTTATTATTTTGACTGGTTCAAATCACATAATATACTGATGCATGTTAAAACATAATTTCAGAACTCAAAATAATAATTTTTATTATCATTTAATAAAAACGTGTTCAAACAGAATTGTAAAAACCAGTATATTTTTCACCGTTCAAAAACGCCACTGTTCATAATTCCGTATATTAATTCCAAATTCGAAACTAATAGTATACAAAACAGTCACGTTTTTATTAATATAACACTCTTATTCATCAAAAAACGTAATTAAACAGATTGTCATTAAAATTAACACCACTATTTATGCATATGTATGTTAATTCATAATTTCAGAATTAAAATACTAATAAATACAATCACGTTTTTGACATAGAATAACAACACGTTTTAATATTACTCTATTCATGTTGTATTACATTATCTAGTTAGATGTAAGACGGCGTCTGATACCACTTGTTAGAACATACGCAGCGGAACCAGGCTTACAACCAGGCATCATGTAAACTAGACAATGCTATAATTACTAGATTAGAAAGCACTAACCTCTTGAAATCGTTGCACAAATCCTCCACACAGCAAGAATCCAGGGCTGCAGTCTTCTGCTATATGCCTAGTAAAACCTTGGACGGATTTGCTTTGAGTGGGCAAGAACAATACAACTCTAAAAAGTAAGTTATTGGGTGAAATTAGTCTTCTTTAAGTAGACTAGTTTTTGGCCGAAAATCAGCTCCAAAAACGTGAAGGATTCTGCTTTCACAAGTAGAATCCTACTCCAACTCTACCAGATGACTTTTCTCCCAAGTCACTTTTTAGTCAAGTCCAGGTTTTTACTAGGTATAGCAGGGACCACAGAAATAATAAGAGGCTACCAATTATAGCATTAATTCGAAATTAGCATGAATTAATTCTTACTATAATTAATTGTAGTTTATTCCACTAAAAAACTGCAATTGAACTACTCAATATGAATTTCGAAAATTCAGTAACACTTATTTTAACTCCCCATGTTAAGATCTCAAATACTAGTTAATTAAATTAAATCACTGAAAATTTAATTTAATCAACTAATTAAATCCTTTACAATTTCGGTTAAACTATTTCATGTGACGGATACAAAATCCACCGGCCGGGTTTTCACATGAAAACTTATAAGCTTACATAAAGGGGTATCAAACTCAAAACCGAGTCATGGATTCTATCAACTAATTATTATTTCACAAATATTATTCGTTAATGTCCAATCTATTAGGCATACACTAACTCTGAATAGAGTCGTACCTTTTGATAAATCAAAATAATAAACAAATTAAATTTATCATAATAATTATATCAAGAGTAGGAGTATAAGCTCATTTAATGAATTAGAGAAAATATTTTATATATATTCAGTACAAAAATATCTTTTCTCTACTTGGTCCGTTCAATATACACTAAGTATACTAGCACAAGAAGTCGGAGTAAAACCACTCTCATAATCAAGACAAATTATACTATAATCGTGTGCTACAATCATCAAGATATTTTGTCCAATAATATATTTGATTGTAAACATAGTTTATTAATTATGAGAACTGGCAATTTAATCTTTTGTGCATGAGCTAAGACTCCATACACTAAATTGTCTACGACATAACTAAAAGGACACACATGTAACAAATGATCTATTTAAAATAGTACTTTATTGAATTGAATAAATTAAATAAACAATTGTTCCATAAAGAATAAACAAAATATTATATCTAAACCGCATGGTTAATAGTATATCCCAAAAACACTAACATTTAAGACGACTCAACTTTGCCATCCAGATCCTACTATTTGTTTTATAACGCAGAGTTTTATGTAATTTCCAATTACCAACCATTAATTAAACGCAAAAAGATTACCCAGATATCATCTCAATAACTTCGTGAGGGTGTGTTTTAGTATAACATAAAATGTTCAACAAAGATAACATTTTTTGATCTCTGGAAACAGTTTTTCTGGATACTGTTTTGTATTTGATTTGAATGATTATAAAAGGAACATGTATTTATTAATCCTATGACACGTACCGTTAACGAGGATAGTGCTTTGATATATTATAATTTTTGGGTACTAAAGTTGACAGCATTGTCTTAAGTGTGTTGAAATTTAGCAAAAAAAAAAAAAGAAAAAAAAAGAAAAGTGTGTAAAAAAAAGTTGACAGACAACTAGAGCTTGTATACTTGTAAGGGAAAGATATTTCCGCCAATAAGTGACATGTCAGTAGAAATATTATTTTGAAAAATCATTTTTAACAATTCAATATGACTAAACACTAAAAAATGATTTACGTATGAAAACAATTCGTCTGAAATTATATTACTTCAAGTAGCATGCATCTCATAGGTGGAGGTTGGGGTGGCATGGCACCCAGAAGTGGGCGTACAAAGAAAATCGATAAATCGTACCAACCCGATAATCCGAGTCAAACCGGAAAAAAAAAATCGATTGTGATTTTGTTTGATTTGGTTTGGTGTTGGAAAAAAAATCCGACCATAATTTGTTTGGTTTGGTTTTAACTAAAAAAAGTCAAACCGAATCCAAACCAACCCGACATTACATTTATACAAATTTTAAAAATATTTTATACATAAAAATATTTATTGTTGTTTACCTCGAAAATACGACTAACAATTAAATTTGATTTGTGGTTTTAAAAATACGTGATTAGATTCAATACCAGTTAATAATCAAGAAATATAAAGTAGAAGTGAAAGAAATAAGTGGATCAAACCAATATAACTCAGCAGCAGTGACCTCGAGCTTAGTGACCTTGAGGTGGGTTTAGAGCAATAAGAATAATCAAGCAAGAAAAGTAAAGTAAGAGCAGTAGAGCTAAGGGACAATTCTGATGAACAGTAAGCAAAAAGTAGAGAGTATATTCTTTTCTCAATGATTAGATAGTGTTACAAATGATTGGGATCCCCTTTATATAATAGGGGAACCCTAAATATGGTATATTTCTATTTACAGTAAGGAATATTCCTGATACAGCTGTCTAACCGCCTAGTACAGGATCGTACAATCATATTCCGGGATTTGCGCCATGATCTTGGGGACGTGGCAGGAATCTAGCCCATTCTGTTACAAGTCCATAACGGTACTATTTCGGGGTCGAGCATACTCGACCCCGGTATATGTTGTGCTCTGTCTTCGAACTCGGATTTGGTCTCTCGAGCTCGAACTCGATCTTGCTTGAGCTCGGACTTTGGACGACCCCTCGAGCATATAGATCGAAGGCATACGATCTCGACCGTATACAGATAGTCCCCGCGTTCCTTAGAGAAAGACGATAAGAAACGATATGATCCTTGCTTTCCCGTAGTTTTTAACGATGACGCCATTTCCGTGACGTAGGCGCTTGAAGTGACTGAAATGTCCCGTCGGTCCACTTCCCCAAAACATTAAAGCACGCCAATACTGGTCGGCCACTAGCGCCGCCGAACCGTCGTTGCCCTTCTATAAATATGAGGCTATTCCTTTGAGTAAAGGACTTTACTCTCTCATTACATCTTTCCCTTCTTCATCTCTTTCTCTAATCACCTGTTTCCATTGCCTCTTTAATCGCCGGAAAACGCCAGGTTCTTGTAAAAATACCACATTCCGATACAGTCTGTATCCTTTAGTTTAAGATCATGGCTAAAACTTCCCAAAACGGTCCCCAAAAAAGATAAAGCGTCGACTACTTCTACCTCTCAGCCCGCCAAACCGGTGGTGCCAGCGACTCTTGAAGAAATTACCCCCGGCCCTTGCGTAATTAAGAAGGATTTCAATATAGAAAATCCCCCCGATGTCCCGGGCCGATGCGAGCATGCATCTCGATATATTAGACTGATATTAGAGAAGAACCTCGAAGCAATGCAGAGGGACTGTGGCTGGGGCGACGAGGTCTCGGTTCAAATCTCGAGCCCCGAGGAAAGCATTACTACCCACGTGGAGGGGTTTTTAAGTGTTTACACTTACCCCTTCACACTTGGTCCCCTCGATCCGGTGGTGTTCGACTTCTGCAAAACATACGAAGTCACCCTCGGCCAGATTCACCCCTCCTTTTGGTGCATCGTGATCATGCTGCGCTACTTTTCCGAGAAGGCCGAGGGGTTGGAATTCACCCTCAACCACCTGATTCCATTGTTTCGGCCCCAGCTATTTCGAGGGCTTATCAAGCTGCAACGTCGAACAAAGAAAGCCTTCTTTGCGAGTAACGACGAAACCAAAGATCGAGGCTGGATGAGCCGGTTCGTCAGGGTAAGGACTTCGAATGTCATCCCCAGAGATAAAATGCCATTCCCGAGGAAGAAGAGGCTCCCGAAGATAGAGTTGCCCAGGATGCGTTTCCCTAGGAAGCTGCTTCTGGGGACGTAACCCCTAAATAGACTAGGTTCTTTTTTTTCTTTTTTGTGTAAGGGACCCTCGTGGGCATTGTAAATATACTTTCGTAAAACATCCTTTGTGAACATGAAGAAACTTTTTGCTCTATCCTCAGCTCGTGTTGAGTTTCATTTTGCTCTTATTTATGGAATATTTCGATGATATAACTCAATGATCAGTTCGAGTACTGGTTTGGACCCAGAACATACTAAACCCTTAAGTTTTTATTGATTAATATAATAATCCTCGAGCTAAGTTTGATGCGAGCTCGGGATATCGGGACTCTTGAGTCCTAGTTAAGTAAGAACAAGGTCTCGAACTATATGTTTTGGCCCTTAAGCCTTTCGAAGTTGGCCCTTAGGCTCTTATATATCATCCCTTAGGCTCTTTAAGTTGGCCTTTAGGCTCTTTTAGATCGGCCCTTAGGCTCTTTAAATTGGGCCAATTCGGCCTCTAGGATGTCTATATAATTTTTCCCTCTTTTAGGCTAAAAGACTTAGTGAAAATTTTGTTATGCCTTAGCATGTGTCTTTCGTACCCATTGGGTTTTTCGAAGGTTCGATTAATTGGAACTTATTAATAGTTTGTTTGTGTAAACATAATCGAATACCCCTTGAGGTTTTTTCGAGGGCTGATGTTATCGAAGACTTTAAATTATTCGAGGGTTGAATTTATCGAAGCCCTTTTGCTTTTACCGAGGGTAGCCTGATTTAACCGGTTTTTTCAAAGTGTTTGAAGGCCTTTAATTTATAGCGGAAGTCGGACATCTCCGAGCCGCATTATTTCGGCTGTAGCCTTTTATATGACCGTAGTCTTTAGTATGGTCGTAGCCTTTAATATAGCCGTAGCCCTTAATTTGGCTGTAGCCTTCGGGTGTGTCTCTTGGACTTGTTTTCCGATAACTTTTTGAACTTGTTCGAAAAGTTAGTCCCCGAGTATATTGGCCTTGGCCTTTGTTTCGGGGGATGCCTCTTTGAGGTCTTATGAGTCCGAGTTTACGATGGCTCGGGCGAGTTGACTGTCGATGACAGTCCCCGAGTATTTCGGGGTTACATTCGTGCTTTGGCCCTTGAGCTGTTTCCCGTAGGATTATAAGTGTAGAGCTCGTATAATAGTAGACTTCTTTGAGACACAAAGTGTTTTTGATATAAATAGGAAGCTTCTTCAAATAATTGATACATGCGTACATGTTGCCGTTGAGGCTCGACTATTCTATATGGACACGATTCATCTGATTGTTTGGCCCATTACAAAGTTTTCCTATCGAGGTCCTCTTAGGCGTGAAGTATTTTCCTCGAAAGTATGACCTCCGAGGGTGATTCCCCCCAGTATTCGAGGTTGATTGAAAAAGAAGCCTTGGATACTATTGAGTCCTCCTTAGGTAGCATATAGTTGTTGCCTCGTTAAAAACCTTGCCGATAAAACCCTTTTGGGACTAAATCCGATCTAAGGAAAAAAGAGTGCAACGCATGCTTTAAAACCTAAGGCCTTCGTGTAGTAAGGCTGTCTTCGATAGCTTCGATCGAGGATCTGCAATGAGTTAGTTTTAAACTCAAATAGACAAAAGGATAAAGCCATACCTTAGCAGCAGTATCGTTTGAGTAATGATACGTTCCATTTTTTTGGTAATTTTTCACCTTCCATCGTGCCAAGTTTGTAGGATCCTTTGCTGACAACTCCTAGGACTCGGTACGGTCCTTCCCAATTCGGGCCTAACTTCCCATCATTTGGGTCTCGAGTATTGAGGGTAACTTTCCGTAGAACTAAGTCCCCGATTCCGAAGTGTCGGAGGTTGGTCCTTCTATTGTAGTATCTTTCGATCCTTTGTTTTTGCGTGGCCATTCGAACAAGTGCTGCTTCTCATTTTTCATCTAGTAGCTTGAGGCTGGCATTCATGTCTTCGTGATTTGATTCTTCCGATGCATGTCGAAACCTAGCGCTGGGCTCTCCGACTCCAACGGGGATGAGGGCCTCGAAGCCATAAACTAAAAAGAACGGAGTAGCCACCGTGCTAGACTTTGATGTTGTTTGATATGCCCATAGGTCCTCGGGTAGAACTTCTCTCCATTTTCCCTTCGCATCGTCCAACCTCTTCTTTAGGTTTTAAATTATGGTTTTGTTTGTGGATTCGGCCTGTCATTTCCCATTGGATGGTATGGTGTCGATAAAATCCTCTTTAATTTATGTGCCTCGAGGAACTTCGTCACCTTGTTGCCGATGAATTGTTTTCCATTGTCACATACAATCTCGGCAGGTATCCCGAACCAGCATATGATATGGTCCCAGATAAAGTCGATAACTTCTTTTTCTCGGACCTTTTCGAAAGCCTGCACTTCTACCCACTTAGAAAAATGATCAGTCATAAACAAAATATACTTAGCTTTACCTGGGGTCGTTGGTAGGGGGCCGACTATATCCATTCCCCATTTCATGAAAGGCCACGGGGATAGGACCGAATGGAGTTGTTCTCCGAGCTGATGGATCATCGGTGCAAATCGTTGACACTTATCACATTTTTTGACAAATTCCTTGGTATCTTTTTCCATGCTGTCCCAGTAGTAACCTGCTCTGATGATTTTGCGAACCAAAGACTCGGCGCTGGAGTGATTCCCACAGGTGCCTTCGTGGATCTCTCGAAGAACATAATCGGTGTCCCCCGGCCCCAAACATACCGCCAATGGCCCATCGAACGTTCTTCTGTATATTGTTCCATCTTTATCTAATGCAAACCTAGCAGTTTTGGTTCGTAGGGCCCTCAATTCTTTATGGTCCAATGGGAGTTTTCCTTTCATCAGATAGTCGATATACTTATTCCTCTAGTCCCAGGTTAAACTTGCCGAATTTATCTCGGCATGACCTTCTTCAACCACAGACCTTGATAATTGGACGACAATCCCCGGAACGATGTCATCTTCTTCGACCGAGGATCCCAGGTTAGCAAGTGCATCGGCCTCGCTATTTTGTTCTCAAGGCACATGATCCAGAGTCCACTCCTTGAAGCGGTGCAAAGTTAACTGTAGCTTATCCAAGTACCGCTGCATTCTATCCTCTCGAACCTCGAAACTTTATTTACTTGGTTTACCACCAATAGAGAATCGCACTTGGCCTCAATGACCTCTGCTCCCAAGCTTTTAACTAGCTCGAGACCTGCAATCATGGCCTCATACTCGGCCTTATTGTTAGTCAATCTAGAAGTTTTAATAGATTGTCTAATGGTATCAGCCGTGGGTGGCTTCAAGAAAATTCGAAGCCCGGACCCCTTCACATTCAAGGCACCGTCTGTGAAAAGGGTCCATATCCCCGATAATGTACCCGAACTTAGCAGGAGTTCCTTCTCCACTTCGAGTACGAGGTTCGGCGTGAAATCGGCCACGAAGTCAGCCAAGATCTGAGACTTGATGGCCGTTCGGGGTTGATATTCGATATCGTACCCACTAAGTTCGACGGCCCATTTGGCCAACTGGCCCGATAGCTCGGGCTTATGCAAAACATTTCGAAGGGGGTAAGTGGTTAATACACATATAGGATGACACTGAAAATATGGTTTTAGCTTTCGAGATACACTTATTAATGCAAGTCTAATTTTTCTAAGTGAGGGTACCTTGTTTCAGCATCTCCTAGAGTTCGGCTCACGCAATAAATAGGAAATTGCGTACCTTGCTCTTCTCGAACTAGTACCCCACTTACCGCTATCTCTGACACAGCCAAATATAGGTAAAGCTTTTTGTTTACCTTCGGGGTATGAAGCAAAGGCGGGCTCGATAGGTATCGCTTTACTTCTTCCAGGGCTCGCTGGCATTCCGAGGTCTATGCAAAATCCTTTTTCTTTTTGAGCAAGGAAAAGAAATGGTGATTTTGATCTGACGACCTCGAAATGAACCGACCCAAAGCAGCTATGCGCCCTGTTAGCCTTTGCACGGCTTTCACGCTATCCACGACCTTGATATATTCGATGGCCTTGATCTTATCGGGGTTAATCTCGATACCCTGATTTGACACCATGAAGCCTAGGAACTTACCCGAACCGACTTCGAAGGCACACTTCTCCGGGTTAAGCTTCATGTTGTAATTACTCAAGATTTTGAATGTTTTCGGCAAATGAGCTAAATGGTCCTCTGCGCGCAGAGACTTAACCAACATATCATCAATATAAACTTCCATTGTTTTACCTATTTGTTCTTCGAACATTTTGTTGACTAGGCGTTGGTATGTAGCTCCTACATTTTTTAGCCCGAAGGGTATTACGTTGTAACAATAAGTGCCAAACTTAGTAATAAACGAAGTCTTTTCCTGGTCCTCCGAGTTCATCTGAATTTGATTGTACCCGGAGTAGGCGTCGAGAAAAGTTAGGGTCTCGTGGTCGGCCGTGGCATGGGAAAGAATCTTTCGGACATGCCATATTCAAGTCCTTATAGTCTACACACATTCTAAGTTTGTTTCCCTTTTCAGGAACTACAACTACGTTGGCTAACCATTCGGGATACTTTACTTCCCAAATGGATCCTATTTTAAGAAGATTGGTTACCTCGTCTTTTATGAAGGCATGTTTTACCTCGGACTGAGGCCTCCTCTTTTGCTTCACCGGTTTGAACTTGGGATCGGTGCTTAGCCGATGTGTGGTGATTTCCGGTGGAATCCCTGTCATATCTAAATGGGACCAAGGAAAGAAATCCATATTATCAATAAGAAATTGAATGAGTTTTTTCCTGAGTTCGGGGATCAATCCCGTTCCCAGGTATACCTTTCTCTCGGGCAAGTACTCGATAAGTATGACCTGCTCCAGTTCCTCGACAGTTGACTTGGTTGCATTGGATTCTTCGGGAGCGATGAAGGTTCGAGGAGTAAGGAAGTCCTATTCTTCGTTTTCGATTACCTGTTGCTCCGACTCCATCGAGGATGGGGGTTGTGATTGCTATTTAGCAGCTTGCTTACCTTTGGTGCTCGATTTCTCCGAGGTCAAAGGCTCTGGTATTGGCACCACTTCCTCGATTGCAAACATCTCTTTTGTAGCATGTTGCTCTCCGTAGACCGTTTTCACTCCTTCCTCTGTTGAGAACTTCATCATCTGGTGAACAGTTAAAGGCACTGCCCTCATGTTGTGTATCCATGGTCTCCCGAGGAGAGCATTATACCTCATGTCGCCTTCGATGACATGGAATTTAGTGTCTTGCACGATCCCGGCTACGTTTATTGGCAAGGTAATCTCTCCCTTTGTTGTTTCGCTTGCCATGTTGAAGCCATTTAGGACCCAGGATGCAGGTACAATCTGATCTTGTAGGCCGAGTTGTTCCACGACCCTCGATCTTATTATGTTTGCCGAGCTACCTGGATCCACTAAAACACGTTTAACTTGAATTTTATTTAAAATGATTGAGATTACCAGGGCGTCGTTATGAGGCTGTGATATGCCTTCTGCTTCCTCGTCATAGAATGATAAGGCGTCCCCCGGCACATAGCTCCGAGTCCATTTTTCTTTGGTGATTGATACCTTGGTGCGTTTGAACATGGGTTGTTGAGGGACATCGACTCCGCCAATAATCATGTGGATTGCATGTTGTGGTTCCTCTTGCTCATTTTTCCTTGCATCTCTCTCCCTAAAGTGATTCTTAGATCGATCACTCAGGAATTTTCGAAGGTGGCCCTCGTTGAACAACCGAGCCACTTCTTCCCTTAGCTGCCTGCAATCTTCTATTTATGACCATGCGTGCCATGATACTTGCACATCAAGTTTGGGTTTCTCTGAGAAGGGTCGGTCTGTATAGGCCTGGGCCACTTGGTGTCTTTGATTCTCCCAATAGCTGAGACGATCCCTGACGCATCTATGTTGAAGTTGTACTCTGATAATCCAGGGGCATCGGCGGGGTCGGTATGCTTATCGAGCCCGCTCTTACTCATGAGTCCCCGAGAACTTTGGCCTCGATCATTCCTCCGATCGTTCCGAGGGGCGTTACGACCTGGACCGTTGTTCCTTTGATTGACATACGGTTGATATCGTTTCCTACTTGATCTCGATTCCCCGTTCGAATCCCTCTAGGGCTTGACCGCGAACCTATTAGGATGAACTGAACCCGAGGGGGCTCCCAACCGGTCGTCCTCGACCTTGATTTTTGATTGATATCGATTGTGCACATCTGACCACGTCACAGATGGATACTCGATCAAGTTCTATTTTAATTGTCTAGAAGTAATCGAGCTCCACTCGTTCGCACCCTACATAAAAGCCTGTACTGCCCAGTCATCGGAGACCGGTGGTAATTCCATTCTTTCCCTCTGAAATATAGACATGAACTCCCTCAACATCTCGCCGTCCCTTTGTTTTATCTTGAAGACATCTGACTTCCTCGTGGCCACCTTTATGGCCCCGACATGTTCTTTCACAAAGGAGTCTGCTAACATAGCAAATGAGAAAATAGAGTTAGGAGGTAAGTTGTGATACCAAATCATGGCTCCTTTCGGCAATGTTTCTCCGAACTTTTTCAACAAGACTGATTCAATCTCCGCGTCATTCAAATCATTTCCTTTGATCCCGCAAGTGTATGAAGTAATATGCTCGTTAGGGTCGGTTGTTCCATTATATTTGGGTACATTGGGCATGCGAAATTTTTTGTGAATGGGCATAGGAGCCGCACTTTGGGGGAATGGTTTTTGTACGAACTTTTTGGCATCTAATACTTTCAAAACTGGAGGTGCCCCGGTATCTGGTCTACACAGGAGTTATAAGTCTCCACCTTCTTATCATTGTCTTCGATTTTCTTTCCTCCGGACTCGATCCTCTTAGTGAGCTCTTCGAGCATCTTCATAATCATGGGGTCAGTCATTTGATCTTTCTAGCACCGGTTCAGTACGTTGAGAGTCTACTGGTTCGGCAGTATTTGGAGTTTTATTCTGACTCTAAAGTTGAGCAATGGCGATTTGCTGAGCCTGCAACATCTCGAATATCACTTAGAGGCTGACTCCCCCATATCCTATTCCTGGTGTTTCTTGGTTCCCTGGTCGGGATTCCCTGCGTACACTCCCTTCTGGGTATGCACCTAAGTTGGTGTTTAGAGCAATATGAGAACTAACATCAACTGGTTCCATGTTTGGCACATCCCCAGGGTTTACCGGTGGTACACCGACCCCTACATTGTTGTTTTCACCAAGACCTTCATTGTCATGAACAAGTGCATTTTGTGAGCTAGACATGTTTCAGCCTGAGAATCAAAAATTCGTGACAAGAAAAAAGTGTAAAAATAGCGTGTGTAATAAGAATCAGTAAAGAAACAATCACTATTATCTTTAGCCCCACAGTTGCCGCCAAACTGTTTACCTCGAAAATACGAGTAACAATTAAATTTGATTTGTGGTTTTAAAGATACGTGATTAGATTCAATACCAATTAATAATCAAGAAATATAAAGTAGAAGTGAAAGAAATAAGTGAATCAAACCAATATAACTCAGCAACAGTGACCTCGAGCTTAGTGACCTCGAGGTGGATTTAGAGCAATAAGAATAATCAAGCAAGAAAAGTAATGTAAGAGCAGTAGAGCTAAGGGACAATTCTGATGAACAGTAGGCAAAAAGTAAAGAGTATATTCTTTTCTCAATGATTAGATAGTGTTACAAATAATTGGGATCTCCTTTATATAATAGAAAAATCTTAAATATGGTATATTTCTATTTACAATAAGGAATATTCCTGATACAGCTGTCTAACCGCCTAGTACGGGACCGTACAATCATATTCCGGGATTTGCGCCATGATCTTGGGGACGTGGCAGGAATCTAGCCCATTCTGTTACAAGTCCATAACTGTACGCTCGACCCCGATAGATGTCGTGCTCTGTCTTCGAACTCGGATCTGGTCCCTCGAGATCGAACTCGATCTTGCTTGAGCTTGGACTTTGGACGACCCCTCGAGCATATATATCGAAGGCATACGATCTCGACCGAATACAATTGTAATACAATTTATAAATATTTCTTAAACTTGTTCACAGCTTTATCATTAAACGTATTATTTAAGGTTTGGACTTAACATTCTTGAATGGTCCAATAAATTTTATAGCACGTAAAGGTAGTAAGTCAAATAAAGTTCAAATCAATACAAATGCTAATAAAGAAAATTCGATTCAACACTAGGAATGACAATAGTGTTGGATATCTATATTTTAATTTTGCATTGATTTATAATAAAAATGTATAACCTAGTTTATCTTTTTCTTTAGTGCTTATTTGTGTAATTAATAGTACTTATTAGTTGTACTTATTTTAGCATGACATATATAGTATATTTAGATTATGTTAATTTTTATTGGGGTGTATTAATTAGTAATATTTTCTTTATGCGATTTTATTATCTTTGAATATTTTAGTACATGACTCATCTCATATTATTATTTTATTTTCTTGAAAATACATTATATTGTTGTATTCTACTAGGACTAAAATAAATATTTGGAGCACAAGTTATATATTTTGTGCTATTAAGACTTTACCGGAAAAAGGTCCGAAAACCTGGAAAAAAAAATCAAAAAACTCGAGAAAATCCGAGATTGAAAAATCCAACTTTATTGGTTTGGTTTGGTTTATAAATTTAAAAACCCGACACCATTGATTTGGTTTTGGTAATTGAAATATTCGAACCAACCTGACTTATGTACACTCCTACCCAGAAGCTTTGATATTTTCTTATACATTTACGCTGAAATTTTCTGAAATACAGGTTAGGTATTTAATGGGGCACCCTAAGTTAAAAAACTGCAAGAAGGTGGTAAAAATTGTGTGGGGTAGCCACTTTTTAAAGTGGTATTTATTTTTTATCCAGCATTTTCAATGCTTAGCAATAGTAGTCACTAGTCTATTAAAATTAATATAAAAAGACTGTGTTACCCTTTCTTCTATCTCTTTCATGTTAGGGAGAAGAACATGGCCCTTCACCTTTAGTTTTAATCTATTGTAGAGCAAACAGTGAGATGCAAGGTAGCTCCATCAATGAACTCGACATCAACCGAGGTCTGAAGCTAAATGTGCAAGCAGAGGCATAACACAGTTTGTCGCAATAGAGAAAGCAGAAGAAGACGTATGATAGCTGTCGAATAACAACACCTAATACTGACTCGAATGTAGCTTAAAGGATATATCCTCTTTCTTTCTATGATTGGTTTGGTATAAAAGACCGACAAAGACAAAGATGTGATGACTTTTTCAGGCGCTGCCACAAAGTTTATGAAGGTAACCTTAACAGATACAAAGACGTGAATTAATTTTTAAAGGGTTGATCCTGAACTTACAGTTACAAGTTCAAAAGTTAAGGACACTTGGTCCTGAACTTCGAGTTCCAAGTTCAAAAGTTAAGGACACTTGGTCCTGAACTTAGACTAACAAGCTCAAAAGTTAAGGACAATAGGTCCTGAACGTACAATTACAAGTTCAAAAGTTAAGGACAATAGGTCCTGAAATCCTAAACTTAGACTAACAAGCTCAAAAGTTAAGGACAATAGGTCCTGAACTTAGGCTAAGAAGCCCAAAAGTTAAGGACAATAGGTCCTGAACTTAGACTAACAAGCTCAAAAGTCAATAGGTCCTGAACTTAGACTAACAAGCTCAAAAGGTAAGGACACTTAGTCCTGAACTTACAGTTACAAGTTCAATATGTAAGGACACTTGGTCCTGA
The DNA here is from genome assembly GCF_001879085.1 of Nicotiana attenuata. Taxonomy (NCBI): domain Eukaryota; kingdom Viridiplantae; phylum Streptophyta; class Magnoliopsida; order Solanales; family Solanaceae; genus Nicotiana; species Nicotiana attenuata. The sequence continues at coordinate 156,570 of NW_017672612.1, forward strand.
ACTTAGACTAACAAGCTCAAAAGTTAAGGACAATAGGTCCTGAACTTAGACTTACAAGTTCAAAAGTTAAGGACAAGTAGTCCCTAACTTAGAGTTACAAGCACAGAACTTAAGCACAGGTGGTCCTGAACTTTGAGTTCCAAGTTCAAAAGTTAAGGACATGTAGTCCTGAAGTTGTCACGACCCGGATTTCCCGTACTCGGGGTCGTGATGGCGCCTACTCGTGGTAGCTAGGCAAGCCTACTCATTTACTCTTCCATTGCTAACAAATATTTTAACAATTTATAACATCAATATAGAACATGAAATTTAATAATAATAGCGAAAGTCTGAATCATGATCTAAATCAAAACGCGGAACAGTCAACAATAGCCTCTACCCAAGACTGGTGTCACGTTACTCACGAACTGCTAAGAGTTTACTAAATACAAAGGTCTGAAAGAAACATATAAACTGTTTGTCTCGAAAACAAGGAGGCAACAGTATAGAAAAGAAAATAAGGGAGAGACGCCGGGCCTGCGGACGCCTGCAAGGCTACCTAGGTCTCGTGATAATGAAAGCCTGCTCCCGTGCTAATGCTGCTGCTGCTCCTCAAAACCTGGACCTGTGCAAAAGTGCACAGAGTGTAGCATCAGCACAACCGACCCCATGTGCTGGTAAGTGTCTAGCCTAACCCCGGCGAAGTAGTGACGAGGCTAGACTGAACACCACATAAACCTGTGCAATTATAAATATACAACGGAATCGAAATACCAAACAATTAATAATATGGGAGGGGAAACATGCTATGGGGAGACGGCAATATTAATAGTAATCCAGAGTAACAATCTAAAGCAGTACGATGAACAAGGAACCAATACTCAATATAAACACATTTGTATCAATAACTGTTGCGGCGTGCAACCCGGTACACAATTACCATTGTTGCGGCGTGCAACCCGATCCACAAATACCACTGTTGCGGCGTGCAACCCGACCCATATTATTTATCATTTATCATTGTTGCGGCGCGCAACCCGATCCTCATATCTCATTTAACATTGTTGCGGCGCGCAACCCGATCCTCAAATATCATTTATCGTTGTTGCGGCGTGCAACCCGATCCATATCATTCGACAGTCTAGCTCCCCACACAATAGTCACAAATAAGGGGCATAAAATTAAACAAATATTGGAAGGAATCCCGGCAAGGGAAAAGAAACCAACAAGTTCAATACAACGTCCCGACAAGGGAAATACCAACAACGCTTTCTCTTTCTTTCATTTCTTACGTTATAATCCACTTTACCATTTTGAGCCAACGCTCCAAAGAATCAAGTCATTTCATATACTTTCAATATTCGTATCACAATTCGAGCCAATGCTCCTAGTAATCAAATGATCATATCATCATTCACATGTTATTCACAACATATAGAAATCCTCCAATAAACGCGGAAATCACAACCAAATCATGATAATCACATTATGAGGACTCACGGTCATACTAGACACCAATGTATAGATACTCGTCACCATGCCTATACATCGTACTCAATCATTTAGCAATTAGCAAACAAGACTCAACTCCTATTCCCTCAAGCTAGGGTTAAACCAAACACATACCTCAAAGCCTTGAAATCCACTTAATCCTCAACTATCGCTTTACCCCGCGCTTCCACCTCCAATTCGCTCAAATCTAATCACAAATTGCTCAATTACTTTAATAAACACTATATGAATCAATTTGAATGCATAAAAATAAATTTCCCAAGTTTTTTCCAAAAATTCCCAAATCGCCCCCGGGCCCACGTGGTCAAAACCCCGAGGTTCGAACCAAAACCCGGTTACCCATTCCCCCATGAACACAAATATGTAATTTGTTTTGAAATCGGACCTCAAATCGAGATCCAAATCCCCAAGTTTTAGAAAAACCTAGGTTCTACCCAAAAAACCCCAATTTCACCCATGAAAATCCTTGATTTTAAGTGAAAAACATGTTAAATGATGTTAAAGATTGAAAGAATTGAGTAAAAATTGACTTACAAATGATTTGGGATGAAGATTGTTCTTGAAAAATCGCCTATGGTGTTTGGGTTTTGAAAGAATGGTGAAAAGTGATGAAAATTCGACTAAGTATAAAATTTGCTAGGCCTTGCATATGGGAAATGCGAAGTTGGGTTCGCAATTGCGAACCCTGCAGGCTTGGGAAATGCGACATTTCTGTTCGCATTTGCGAACTCAGGTCTACCAAGGGACCTTCGCATTTGCGAAACTGGTCTCGCATTTGCGAACCAGTGACCATTGCATTTGCGAGGTTTGGCTTCGCATTTGCGAACCTTGGCCTGCCTGGGGTGGTTTCGCATTTGCGAACCAGCCTTCGCATTTGCGATAGCTGGACCTTCGCATTTGCGAATCCATGCTTCGCAAATGCGAATCCTGCAGATAACTGATATCAGGTCTTTCCAAAAGTGAAAAATGCAATCTGACGCCTATCTAAAACTCACCCGAGCCCTCGGGGCTCCAAACCAATTATGCACACAACCTCAAAAACATCCTACGGACTTATCCGTGCGATCAAATCACCAAAATAACATCATATACATCGAATCAAGCCTCAAAACTCATGTTTTTCTTTGAAATTTTCATAAGGCATCAAATTTCCATTTCAAGTCCGAAACACGTCAAATGACGTCCGTTTTCAACCAAATTTTACAGAAAGCGCTTAAACCATATATAAGACTTGTAACGGGCGTCGGAACCAAAATACGATCCCGATACCACAGTCTTTTAATCAAATTTCAGTTCCAATTTTCTTAGTAATTTCAGAAAAACAATTTCAGAGAAAAATTCATTTCTCGGGCTCTAGACCTCGGAATTCGACTCCGGGCATTTGCCCGAGTCCCATATTTTTCTACGGACCCTCCGGGACCGTCAAATCACGGGTCCGGGTCCGTTTACCAAAAATATTGACCGAAGTCAAATATATTCATATTAATATCAAAATTTAGCATTTTTCACACAGAATTCATATTTAAGCTTTCCGGCTACGCGCCCGGACTGCGCACGCAAATCGATGCAACCCTAAATGAGGTTTTTCGAGGCCTCGGAAGCACGGGATGAGTAAGAAAACAGGTGATGACCCTTTGGGTCGTCACATTCTCCACCTCTAAAACAATCGTTCGTCCTCGAACGGACAAAAGAAAGAAGTACCTGAGTCGGGGAAAAGATGGGGATAACGGCTCCGCATTTCAGACTCGGACTCCCAAGTCGATGCCTCAGGGGGCTGACTTCTTTACTGAACACGAACAGAAGGAAAACTCCTGGATCTCAGCTGACGGACCTGCCAGTCTAGAATAGCTACCGGCTCCTCCTCGTAGGACAAGTCCTTGTCCAACTGGACAGTGCTGAAGTCTAACACATGGGTAGGATCGCCGTGATACCTCCGAAGCATGGACACATGGAAAACTAGATGCACGGCTGATAAGCTAGGTAAACTGCGTACCCCGATCCGAAATGATAGATGTCGGCACACCATGAAGGCGAACAATCTCCCGGATGTAAATCTCAGATAGTCTATCGGATGAGTAGGAGACTGCTACAGGAATGAAATGCGCTGACTTGATCAGCCTATCCACAATAACCCATATCGCGTCAAAATTCTTCCGAGTCAACGGAAGTCCAGTAACAAAATCCATGGTAATCCGCTCCCACTTCCACTCGGGGAGTTCAATCTTCTGAAGCAAACCACCAGGTCTCTGATGCTCGTACTTAACCTGCTGACAATTTAATCAACGAGCCACATATGCTACAATGTCCTTCTTCATTCTACGCCACCAATAGTGCTGCCACAAATCCCGATACATCTTTGTGGCGCTCGGGTGAATAGAGTACCTGGAGCTATGGGCCTCTTCTAAAATCAACTCTCGAAGCCCATCCACATTGGGCACACAAACTCGCCCCTACAATCTCAAAACTCCATCCGCATCTAAAGCAACCTGCTTGGCACCTCCTCGTGCACCGTGTCTCTAAGGACACATAAATGGGGATCATCAAATTGTTGATCACGGATACGCTCCAATAATGAAGAACGAGCGACCGTGCAGGCTAACACTTGACTGGGCTCAGAAACATCCAGTCTCACGAACTGATGGGCTAAAGCCTGAACAAACAAGGCAAACGGTCTCTGACTGACCGGAATATAAGCAAGACTACCCATGCTGGCTGACTTCCTACTTAGAGCATCGGCCACTACATTGGCCTTTCCCGGATGATAAAGAATGGTGACATCATAATCCTTCAACTGTGAGCACGTGATTTTTGCCACGCTTAAACTACTCCTATAAAATCCATTAAAATTAGAATTTTTGTTTTAGTATTTGAATTTTTAGAGAATTAATTGCATGATTTTTTGTGCTTTGTTTGCATTTTTATGTGTGCGTTTTAATTGGTGAAATTCAAAATACAAGATGGCATCAAAATTCCAATTTTGGCATTTTTATTAAAATCAATAATACAAAAAATAAAGAAAAACAACAAAAATGATTCTTTCCATTTCTTTTTTTAATTTTGCCTTAGTTTGCTTTTTAATTAGGAATTTGTTTATTTAGGAATTAATTGGTTTATTTTTGGAGCTCATTTGGATCCCTACTTTCAATATTGCATTTAATAAAATCAGAAAATTACAAAAAAAAGAAGGGAGTAAAATAATACAAAAGAAAGCCTAGGAAAACCAAACAAAAAGAATAGGAATTAAAGAAAAGAATTGGTCTACCCAAATTTGGGCCAAAAGTGCTGGTCCAAACGGATTCCCTCCCAGCCCAGGCCAAAATACCCAAAAGACTCAAGCCCAAATTTACCCACACCCGGTCCAAATGACCATGCCCACTGAGACCCAACAAAACGACGTAGTATAAGACAAATACTACGTCATTTTGAATCAGTTAAGTGCTCAATCAATCCCATGCGTCCATCTCCATGATCTAACGGCCCAGGCTCAATCTCCATATTAAATAAAACTGTCTGAAAATACTAGAAACCCTAGAGACAAGAGTCTCTTCCTCGTACCCCTTTCCCTCTGCCGACTCCACCCTAATTCCGTCGCCGGAAATCGCCGGCGGCGGCGGCCAACCTCCATTGGCGCCAAAAAATTCACCACATATTTCTCTCACCCTCCTCATCATAGATCCGGTGCCCTTTTCCTTCAAACACCTCCGGAAAGCTTCAAATTCGCCAAACCCTAGCGCCACCGCCGCCGTGCACGGCGGCGCTACCCTCCAAACCACTCCAAAGTTACACCCTAAGTTCTCCTTACTCCCCTATTCTCAAACCCCTAATTAATTTCTTTCAAATCATCCCTGATCTGTTCAATTAAAAACCGGCAGAACCCTAGACGCCCATACTGTTCGATTTTTGCCCGATTGCTCGAGTCCAGTATTGGATTCGAGTCACGAAACAATGTTTCGTTTGTTCTTTGAGAAGAACAAATCCTTAACATTGTTGCGAGACTCGAATCGAGTTTTCGATCTCCATTCCAGCCTTGTATAGGTAAGTTTCTTCTATTTCTTTAGTTAGTTTGAATATAATTTTCTTTTATTCCTGATTAATTTGTTCATCTGTTCGTTATGCTCCTTTTCTTCTTTCTTTTTTTGGCAGTAATTAGTAGTGATTTTGTTATTTGAATTTTGTTTTTGATTCCTCTTCTGTGCTTACTGATAGTAGTTTTAAAATTCATAAGTTAGTGTTGTTGATTACCTGCTGAATTCTTGATTGTTTGTTAGTTAATCATAGATTGTTGACTGATAATTTACTGGGATCTCAATTGTTTAATGGTTTACTGCCTATTAGTTCAAAGTTACATATTAATTAGAGTTAAATTTAGCTTTGTTGATTGGTTATAGCTGATTTAGACTCATTAGGATTAACTATAGTTAAAATCTTAACTAAGGTAAAGGGGTTGATTGGGCTAGTAATTTTAGGAGCAATTAAGGGTAGTTTAGGCATCCAAAATGGGTTGGTTTGTTAAGAACCAGTAATTTCAGAACTCAGACAAGGGTAGTATAGGTATTTCATAGTTAGAAGAACACCCTAGGGCCTTCTAGAAGGGGACCTTAGTGTAAGTTTCTGCATTTTTAATGCAGTAACTTGGGTAACAAGATATAAAGTTAGGGATTAATAGCTAATTTCTGAAAAATAAAAAGGGGGAAAATTAGTAAAAATTTCCAGAATATTCTGCCTCCTTCCTTGCCTATAAAAGGCAGCCCTAGTGCCTTGGATTAGAGGTTTAGAAGCTTTGAAAATTCCCCCCACCCTCACAAGTAGCCATCAGCTCAAATTTTGAATTTCAAATTTAAAAAAAACTTCTCTTAGATATTATTTTCCTCCAAAAACCAAAAAAAAAACAACAAAAACAACAAAAAATCCAAAAAAAATCTACTGTTACATTGAGATTTTAGATTGATTGCAAGGCTAGTTTGGTCCTAGACTCAAGCTCAAGTCGTTTAGGGGTTATTTCAAAGCCTTTTGGTTTGTTTCTGGTGGCTGAAGCTTCCGAGATCTGTTAGGATTGATTTGGAGTGGATTTTTGGTTTCAATTGAGTTATATTAGAGATATTTTGGTGTTGTACCTCCGTTACATAGTCCTGGGTTAAAATTGCTGCTGTGACACTGCTGATTCATAGCTGTGCTTTGAACTGCTGTTGATACCTCTTTTATTGTATTCCATTCCCAGGTACTCATTTTGTTCCCATACAGCTATAAAGCCTCTATTTGCAAGTGAATACAAGTCAAGGCCCAACTTTCATGCTTCATTAGCTGGTTGCATTCTTACTGCTTTTCATACTTAGATAAATCTGGACTTGTAATTGAATAGGAGTTGATGTGCATAATTGTAGAAATCAGTTTAACTTTACCCCTGATTACTCGGACTGTATAATTAGGATTGATTTAACTAACTTGGACTTTCCTAAGGCTGTTAATTTGATTAGATTGTTGATTGGTCATTAGCTAGTGTATTTCGTATGATGAATAATTTAGTCTTCAATTTTACGCAATAGCATTCCAGGTCTTCATTTATGATTAATAGTCTGTTTAGACCTGGAACATGTAAGTGCAGGAAACAATAATTTTAACTTGGGCAACACTATTGTTTCATGTTAATTGATTGATTTAGGAAATGTGTAAATGGTTGCTTTGTTTTAGCTCTCCAAATGTAGGATCACAGATGTTAATAACGAAACAAACCAGATTCGGATAATTACAATTGGAATTTAGCATTTTTTTTGCGAATTTAATCACACAATTGTCATTACAGTTGGGCTTGCTATGAGCCCACCTCTTTCTACCATCAAACGGGCCTGGTCCTGGAGAAAATAACTGCATATGCGATTAAATTTCTAGGCCAGTTCCCAGAAGCCCAACCCAACAGCCTTCATTTGGACACGTCTTGGGCCTGATTCTCGTTTGTGCAGGGCCAAGTCTGGGCAGTTTCTCCACACGAGTAGGGCTGAATCTGGTTAGGGCCACGTTTAGGCCCAAGAAAGTATGCAGGAAATCAAAAACCTTTTAAATTATATTAGGAATACGGGGAATTAATTTGCAATGTAAATTTAGGTTTTCGAGTTAGGTGGCGGGTTCAAATTAAGAGGGTCTTCCCTTTTGTTTGAATTCGGACTTGAACTTGAGGCCCGAATTTATAAATGTAAATTAATTAGGCCCTTTAGAGACAAAAAATGATTAGACAATCTCAGTTTGCTTTAGGACTGGCCGTTAAATAAAAAGTGAGACGAGCCTCGCCAAACAAAAATGCGTAAATTGCGGGGCCCTCATTAAATGCTTTATTAAAAATATTTTAGAAATTCGGGACGTGCCGTTTAGTGAATTTTCATGGCCTCCCGCAAAGTTAATAAGACGCTAGCCACATTAGGCGCGCTCTTAATAATTTTACCTTCCTAAATACGGGTGCGCATTTCATGCGACCCAAATCCAAATCCAAAAACGTTGAATAAGAATATGTCGAGGATCCGGGTGCATTTCATGTGACGTGATACGAAAACACGTTTTTAAACGACGTTCATTTTCGTAAAAAATAATTAAAAAGCGGTAAATAATTATAAAATTGTACTATAGGTTGGAGCATGTATAAAAATCAAATTTTAGTCATTTATAATAATTTAAGCGACCGTGCTAGAACCACGGGATCCGGGGGTGCCTAACACCTTCCCTCGGGTCAACAGAGTTCCTTGTTCAGAAGTTCTGGTTCGCAGACTCCAATTGGGAAGTCGAAATTTTCCTCGATTTGGGATTCAAGTTAAACCGGTGACTTGGGACACCAAAAGCCAATCCTATCCCAAGTGGCGACTCTAAAAAACAAATAAATAATCCCATTTCGAATAATGTCAGTTAAATGGAAAAACTCCCTTATACATTATCCTTCGGGGTAGGTGTGTAAAAAAGAAGGTGTGACAGCTCTGGCGACTCTGCTGGGGATCCAAACCCAGAATTTCGATTCAGGGTTCAAGAATTCGAGCTTAGTACAATTGTTATATTTGGCTTTATTTGATTTTTCTACATGTTCCATGCTATATGTGCTAAATGTTTTACCGCTTTGATATTTGTTGAACTGTATATATAAACTATCGCGAATCCCTTCTTCTTTCTGAGTCTTCTACATCATGGAGAAGGGTGCACTTCGTGTAGCTTCTCTTCTGTTTAGAGTCTTTCCCAATTTAGAACGAGGTTTGGATAAGTTGCTAAGCCGGCGGAGCTTCTGTATCCCCGGTACGCTGCCTCCCTCTCGGCTCGAGTTGTCCGCTTGGTTAAGCCAGGTCTAGACCAATAAACCTAGGGTTTAAACCTAGAAGAACAAAACCTCATGCCGGATCCCTAGTAGGACGTTTGTTTGCATCATGTGCATTTGACTTAGGGGACTCAACACAGGGGTTAGGTCCGTCTAGGACCGGTAACCTGAAATGAATTGACCATCCTAATGCATCTTACGTGCTACTTGCGCATTTATTTGCTCGGCTTTGCATGTTGACCAGCTTGTCTAAATGAGTGAAAATTGTGAAAATAAGCAGTGATAAGACTAAGTGAGGGTGACCATTTGTTTTGAAAAAATCCAATGCCCAAATAGTACCGAAATGCTGCCGGATTTTGAAAAAAAAAGCAAAAAGAAAAAGGAAAATATTTGAAAGAAAAATTGTTGGTCAAAATAGTTTTAATCTGCCCGAACTACGCGGGTCTGATTCTCACCGGATGTGAGATACGTAGGCAAACCTCATCGGTTCTGACCCCTATTTTAAAAAAATCCAAAAAAAAATTTCTTTCAGTTCTTTCTTTAGAAATTTTTCCTTAGAAAATTCAAAAAAAAAAAAAGAAGCTTTTTTTAAACTCAAAAATCGTTTCCTTTTTTCTAATGTCTTTCATGCAAAAAAAAAAAATAAAGCAAAAATCAATAAAAATCAAAATCCAAAAATACAGGTTTCCTTCATTTTGAAGTATTTTTCCAAAAATCCAAACAAAAATCAGAAACAAAAATCCCAAAAATACTCTTTTCTTCTTTAGAAGTCTTTTTTTGCAAATGTCAATAAAAAGCTCAGAAATTCAAAACATTTTTCTTAAAGAAGTTCCCCTTTCAAAAATTAAGAGGTTACATCCAAAATCCAAAAATATTTTCTTTATTTTCCTTAGAAAAAGAGAAAACAAATGAAAAACTCAAACAAAAAGTATTTTCTTTCTACTTTTAAAATTCCCAAAGCTCAAATAAAAAAGAGGAATTTTCAGAAGTCTTTCTTTCAAAAATAAAGTCAAAATCAAAATCCAAAAAAAAAAAACATTCCCTTTCTTCTTTTAAAGCATTTTTAGAAAATTCAAAGAAGAAGAAAGAAAACAAAATTTTCAAAAAAAAATTTAAAAAACAAAACTATTTTGCCTTAAAACTTTCTTTGTCTGAGTTTTATAAAAAGAAAAAAAAAGAGTTAGTTTACTCAATTCCCAAGTTTGACCGAACTACGCTGGTTTGATTCTCACCGGATGTGATATACGTAGGCAACCCTCATCGGGTCCAACCACCCTTTTGCAAAAATAGCCAAAAATACCAAAATTTTAATTTTTGTCAAAATAAGTCGGGTGATGCCATTCTTATTTCAAAATAAGCCGAATGTCCCCAAAAGGGCACCGGAAGGCTGTTTTTGCAAGAACAGCCACCCTGAGTCGTTTTTAAATGGTTTGCGGGCACAGCCTTAAAATCTCCCTCCCGGAAGTGCTGAAAGGCCGTATCTGCAAAACCGAGTCTTTGTTTTCTTAAATAAAAGTTTTGAAAAATAGCCACTTTTTCCTTTTAGGTCAAAATAAATCATTAAAATACTCCTTAGATGCCTTTCTTTCATAAATAATAAAAATATAAAAAAAAATACAAATTTTGAAAATTGAGTCCGAAAATATTTTTGCTCAAAAAATTCAAAATATTTTCATAAAAGTCCCTCTTCCGAAAATTAAGAGGCAACTTTCAAAATCAAAAAAAAAAAAAAATTCTTTCTAAAAATTTCCAAAGTTCCAATAAAAAGAAAAGAAATTTTTAGAAGTCTTTCTTTCAAAAATCAAAATCAAAAATCAAAAATACATATTTCCTTTTTTCTTTTTAAAGTATTTTCGTTCAAAAATTCCAAAAAAAAGAGTTAGCTTATTCACCTTATTTGCAAGAACTACGCTTGGTCTGATTCATGCGGGGTCATGATACGTAGGCAATCTTCATAGGATTCGACCGTACCCCTAAGAAAAAAAAAGAAGAAAATACGAGGGGAGGAAACAAAGGATAAACAAGAGAGGAAAAGAAACGTAAAAGAGAAAATAAGGAATTGAGAGAAAAACCACGGCAAAAGAAAAGGGAAAAGCAGAAAATGAAAAACAGAGGGAAAAGAAAAACGAGGGAAAAACAAATAGAAAGAGAAAGAAAAGCAAGAAAAACAGAGGGTAGAAATCAAAAGAAGAGAAAATAGAAAAGAAAAGCCGGGATGACGCATGCAACCAGTGCCAAACATGTAGACATCCGTTTAACTGTATAGGTGCATCACACCCCAATGTGTGATTACCTATATGTTACTTGTCTCAAACTAACCGTGTGTTGCTGTCAATTCCAGCCTAGCTTTTAGAAACGGTGGTTGGTTGTGGTAAGCTGGCATCGCATCAATACTTTACCAGATCGAAAGGAAGCGTGGAAATGTCTACAGAAATGACTTTGCCCGCAGTCCCCATCTCTAAGGACAGCCCCATCTCGGGGATCCCGGCATTTGAGTCTGTCACAGTGGAAGAGAACCGGATACTACGTCTCCGACTCATGGAGATGTGGGACGCCTGGACCAATGGAAGAGAGCCTCCAAGCGCCATCCCTGGATTTCCTGAACTATTCCCTAGATCCGGGGGTACCTCCAATATCCCCATCAGCCACCCTCATACTCCTTTGGGACAGCCTACCATGACCGCTCATTTCGTCGGAACGCCTTCTGAGGTCCGCCCCCAGGTGTTCCCAGCAGGAGCAGCTCCTAACATCTGCACTGCTCCACCATGCTCTGCTACAACACAACCCTCACTGCCAAGGCCCGCCTTTGATCCCTCAGCTTTTACCTTCCAAAACCCTGTCTTTCCAGTGGATCCTCCTCAATATCCCACATATAATTACTCTCAGCCACCACCATTTGAGCTTGCGCCAGGACAAGATCAAACTCCCAAAGATCCTGAACAAGATGAGATGGCGAAAAGAATGAGAAGCCTTGAACATAGTTTGAAGAATATGCAAGGTTTGAGTGGGCAAAAGAGTGTTTCTTATACAGATCTGTGCATGTTCCCTCACGTGCACCTGCCCATGGGTTTTAAAACGCCAAAGTTCGAGAAGTATGACGGGCACGGCGATCCCATTGCTCACCTTAAAAAGTATTGCAATCAGTTGTGTGGGGCTGGCGGAAAGGAAGAGTTGTTGATGGCTTACTTCGGAGAAAGCTTGGTAGGCATCGCCTCGGAATGGTATATGGACCAAGATGTCTCACGATGGTACATTTGGGATGACCTTGCCAGAGATTTTGTGAGACAGTTTCAATACAACATCGACATTGCGCCGGACAGGAACTCTTTGGCGAATTTGAAGAAGAAGCCGTCAGAAAGTTTCAGGGAATATGCTATTAAGTGGCGTGAGCAAGCGTCGAGGGTGAAACCACCAATGGACGAAGTGGAAATGGTCACTGTATTTCTCCAGGCCCAGGAAGCGGACTATTTTCAGAACATGATGTCAGCCATGGGCAAACCTTTTGCAGAGGCGATTAAGATTGGTGAAATGGTGGAGAATGGTCTGAAGACAGGAAGAATCTTGAGTCAATCGGCCATTAGGGCAACCTCCCAAGCCATCCAAGGCGGGTCTGGAGGAATGGCCAAAGGTAATAAGAAAGAAGAAACAGTTGTGGCAGCATCAGGGGCAAGAAGATACCGTGCTCCTAGACCTGTGTTTTCCGAAAGAACCCCTCAACATTACGCCCCTCATCATGACATGGCTTATGCTCCTCAACCGTATGCGGTCATGAATGCTCAACCTTTTTCTCGGCCGCAGCCACATGCCAATAGAAACCAAGCTCCATTTCAGAGAAACCAACCTCCTCACCAAAACCACTATAACCCCCATCCTCCACAAAATAACTTCCGTCCTCGTGAACCACCCAGGAGACCAAACTTTACCCAAATTGGTGAATCTTACTCCAGTCTATTCCTGAAACTTGTCCAAATGGGTCTACTGTAGCCGATTCCTCAGAACAGACAAAACTCGGCATCGCCTGCCTACAGAGCTGGTGTCAGGTGTGCATACCATTCAGGGGCAGAGGGCCATCATACAAATGACTGTTGGACTCTGAAACAAGCGGTGGAGAACTTAATAGAGCAAGGGAAAATTGTGTTGAGGGATGAGGATGTCCAAAATGTGAACAATAATCTGTTGCCCGCTTACAACAACGGGCCAGTAATCGGGATGATCTGTGAAGACAAAGAATTTGATCCAGCATTAAAAGCTATAATTGCTATCGCTGATATAGAAAGAAAGCCAAAGGTGGCCCCGAAGCAAGAGAAAGGGGAAAAGAAGAGCAAAATCACCAAGACAGAACCAGAAAAGAAAGCTGATGTGGTGCGGGAGACAATCAAACCACCTCGGCTGAGTGAGCCAGTGGTTATTGGACGCGTACCACAGAAGCCTATGACGAACCCTGCTGCGGTACCATGGAATCGTCATCAGACCGTGGTTATGTACAAGCATAAAGAGATCTTGGGAGAGCCGTTAGAAAACCCCCCTATTGAGAAATATTCAAATGTAGAGGAGATAAGCAATGCCACCAGAAGACGTTTCCCGCCTAAGAAGCCTGTGAGTGCTGAGAAAGCAGAAGTGTTCTTCCAAAAAATGAAAATGGCTGATTATGAGGTGGTACATTTGTATGAAACTTTTGTCAAGCCTAAGTATAGTGAAGAGGAGGATGATAAGGTTTTCACGGCTGAAGAAATTGAGGAAATACGTGGGGCAATGAGGAAAATGCTCTACGAAACCCACATGGTCCAGCCGGGAGAAGGCACTAGCACTGATGAGGTGCTATACATGGGACCAGACGCCAAACTTCAAAACTGGAAGTCTACGCCATTCCCGATTAGGCGGGAGTCGCGCTAGACCCTTCCTGCTACTTTTTCTGCATCCCGAGTTATTCCAGGGTGTAACTCGGATGTTTCCTATAGTTTCTTGTCTTTAATTTCCCGAATGTGAACCCTGTTATCTTCAAAATTCCAAAAAAAAATGAAATCAAAACTTCTTCGTTCATTTTTCTTTCTGATTTTGCTATTTTTCTCCTTCATTTTCTTCTCTTTAGTTCTAATAATGCAGCTTTAAATAACATGACATGCTTGCGGACTTCATGCCTAGACCCCAAAACGCTGTCAGATTTCGAAATCATGAATCAAGAGTCGAAATGCAAAGAAAGTGACCTTGAGGAAATAAAACAAAGAATTGGAACAATTGAAGGAAAATTGGTTCGCGGTTTGGAAAGGTCCATACATTACAACAAAAGAGTGTGCTGTACTCAGGGCACATCCGGGCAATTGTACCAACAAAGAATGGCCCGAGCTTACAACAAGAAGGTGCCTCCCAGGAATTTGAAGTGGGACAACTCGTGTTATGACGCATTCTCCCTCATCACTAGGAAGCAAAAGGAAAATTCGCTCCTAATTGGAAGGGTCCATACATCATCCGGAAAATATTGCCGAAAGGAGCATTGTATTTGGAAGATATCAAAGGAAATGATCCCGAAACAGCCGTGCATGCAGATGCAGTAAAAGGTACTATGTCTAGGCTCTCTGCGGTGTTGGTTTTTGTGCAATTGAGATGACGAAGGCTTTCCTTCTCGCTATCCAAACACTATCAACCCTTCATAAACCCATTTGAGCCGGTTACCCTTCTTTGGCTACCCTCTTTGGAACCCGGAAGTATTATCGGAAAAAAAAAGAAGAAAAGGAAAAGAAAATATGATGGACAAAAAAAAAGAAAAGAAAAAGAAAATATGATATGATGAAAAGAAAAAGAAAAACAAAACAAAAACAAAAACAAAACAACAAAAACAAATGTTTTCCTGAACTACGTTTGACTTGATTCCGAAAGGATACGTAGGCAGCCTCTCGCTGAGGTTCAGTCACACCAAAACAAAAATCCTAATTTCCTCAACAAATGAAACTGGGGCAGATGATATAATGGTTTGGCCATGAATCCGCTGAAATGGTTCCAAAGTTGTAGTTCCGCCCAAAATGTTTTTTACCCCAAAGACCTTGTCCAAGTCCTTGCGATCAATTGGCAAAGGCAGGGAAGTGGAAAACGTCATTGTTGGAATCTGACACAATTCAAATTGAGAGAAATAAAATGAGAGAGTCTTATCGGTGAAAACCTTCAGGCACCATAAGACGATGGTAAGTAGAGAAACTGAAAATGAGAGAGTCCGCTTAGTGAAAACTCGCAAAGAGCACTATCGGGCGACGGTGAGAAGAGAAATGAGAGAGGTCGATTGGCGAAAACCCGCAAAGGGCGCTGTCGGCCGAAAAGAAGACACCTCATCACTGAAAGAGTCCTGGCAAGGTTCCCTGGTTTTGAAATACGGATCAATGGGTTCACGAGAAGCTGGAAAGTTTGTGTGGGTCGGGCGTCCAGTCCAAGAAGCATGTCATGTTCATTTGAAGTCAGCATGCACCCCAGATAAGTCCTCCTTTTCCCTCGAAAAGGACGCTTCTCCTTAAAATCATATGCTTGCCTTTTGCATACTTTTTCTTTGAATCCCTTTCGGTTTAACTCTGATTCCGTAACTAGTACAAAGAAAAGGTGACAGGACCGGCTTCACAGGGCTCCGCCTGGTCAGAGTCGAAGAAAATACCCAGCCTCAGCGAGTGCGTCAGGCCAATCCCGACTGACCACAGTGGTTGATGCTTTCGAAGCAAAGACATTGGGAAAAGAAAGAAAATCAAAGGCAAGGGCAGAATAAAGTGAAAGGCCAGAGCCCACACGGGCGAGTCATAATGAAGTCCTGAGAGTTAAACCTGGTCGGCTTGAAAGGAGATTCATCCTCAAAGCAGCAAAGCTCTCAATGGAAAGGGGGCCGGGATCAGGCAATTGGGATGATCAAGGCCACAAAAACCAACCACCGTGTCGAACTAATAAATTGTTCTTTGTTGGAAACAGGTCTTATTCAGAGCAACCGTGCAAGAAGCAGGTCCGACCCAAAAGAAATGAAATGCGCAAGCGCTGAAACAGCTTTGCAGCAGGAAAACGACCAAAAAGGAAGTTTCCCTTCCCCCCAAATTCTTTCATGCGTTTTGCTAAATAAAAGGAAAACATATAAAAAGGAAAATGAAAATGAAAATCCAAAAAGAAAAATAAATCATGGTAGCATAGGATCCCATTCCTTAAATCTCCCGGCCAAAAAAACGAGGAGCTTTTTCTTTCCAAATCTCGGCCAAAAACCGAGGATCTCCCGGCCAAAAACCGAGGATCTCCCGGCCAAAAAATCGAGGAGCGTTTTCTTTCCAAATCCCGGCCAAAAAATCGAGGATCTCCCGGCCAAAAAATTGAGGAGCTT
>NW_017672612.1:173201-174035 GCF_001879085.1 Nicotiana attenuata
TCCTAGTGAAAACTGGGGTAGAAATTTCGTCGTTTGTTGTTTTGGATCTTAAGCAGGTCAACCTCAAGACACAAGGTGCGAGATGACCAATGGGATAAATCTCAATCCAGAATCAAAAAAAAAAAGAAGAAAAGAACAAAAAGAAATGAACTCAAATGTGAAGCAAGCAAGGGTGCGGATGGCTCAAAATCTGATTGAAGTTACAAGCTCCGTTGATCCTGTTTTGACCCAATGCTGCATGAAGAAGTAAACACCTACAACTTGCGAGCATCAAGATTCAGGTCGAAGTCCACAACAAAATCAGCTAAGACTCAAGATCAAGTTTCAAGAGAATTATAGATAGGAATCTTGTAACTCATAGTTGATAGGCATAGCTAGCTTAGCTTTGATTTTCCTTTTGGTGTAATAAGGAGGTCAGCAAGCAGTAGCAGCAGCAACAGCAATGAAATCACAGCTCCTGGTAGTCCCAGCTACCAAAATTTCCAGAACTACACTGACCTGATTCCTTTATAGTCAAGGATATGTAGGCAACCTTTGAAGCAGGGTTCGGTCAGACAATTTTCAAAATGCTTCTCATGGAGTGCTGAGCAGGACGCATGGGATTGATCGAGCACTTAACTGATTCAAAATGACGTAGTATTTGTCTTATACTACGTCGTTTTGTTGGGTCTCAGTGGGCATGGTCATTTGGACCGGGTGTGGGTGAATTTGGGCTTGAGTCTTTTGGGTATTTTGGCCTGGGCTGGGAGGGAATCCGTTTGGACCAGCACTTTTGGCCCAAATTTGGGTAGACCAATTCTTTTCTTTAATTCCTATTCTTTTTGTTTGGTTTTT
>NW_017672612.1:178202-180492 GCF_001879085.1 Nicotiana attenuata
ACGCCTTGAATTCTGCTAGTCAATTTCTTAAGTTCTTCGGCCAGGTTCTGATGAGCAAGTCTTTATCATTAGACTCGGGTGTGCTTGAGATGGGCTGGGTGGAGTGTGGCATAGTCTCCACGTAGATGGGGGTATTATGGTGGGTGTGGCAGTGGTCATTTGTGGAGTTCTGGGGTTCTGGGATGAGCAGCGGGGTGTATTTGAGGTATGGCAGGTGTCGCAGTGGTGGTGGGGAGCGGGATGGTTTTGTTGCTTCGGGATGTTCTGTGGAGGTATAGGATTCTGAGCATTTGGGAAATTGATGTCTGGAGTAATGAGGGAAAATGACAGATTTGCCAGATTCCGGACCTGATCAAGTTCTTCCTGAAATTTCAGCAGCTTTTGTTCCAGTTGGGATGCATTTTCCTTGGGAACCAGAGTACCGTGACCATGAGTGACCTCTACCCGTTCAGTTGAGTTTTCCTTTCTAGCGTTGTTCAAATCTTCCATCTTCCATTTGTTCTTGTTTTTGACAGGACTAAGAGGATGAGTGGGTGGAGGGCCCCTGGATCTTGTGGAGTAAGATGATGTTGCCAGGGTTCACGAACGAACCTTTGGGGAGGGGAAAAAATAAACAAAAAGTAAAACAAAAGGTAACAAGTTAGTGAGGATTATAAAAAATGTTGCCATATTTAAACCCGTAGTGCGGGAACGTAAAGCGTGTCCTAATTTGGGGACCTCTTTATGCTCGAGGTAGGCCTAGCGACAAGTTGATTTGGAGAACTTTGAATGCTAAATGCCTCATTTTATTAATAAAAAGCAGACGAATCCCAAATCGACACTAAATAATAGGAAATGAAAGTTGCTAGTGGCCATTGGCCTTATTACATTTTATAAAGCAAAATTAAAACTCCTATCTATTTGGTCCCAGAAGGACCTTCCCCAGATTCGGCATCCCTGGCTCCATTGAACAGCTTCGCTAACTCGCGTAGTCCCAGCAGCAGGTAGGCTCTGGCTAGATGTCCGCCTTCGTTTCCTTCAGCATTCCGTCAGTCTTCGACCCTTTTGAGAAACCTTCTCTCTAGCTCCACTATGCCTCACTCCAGGTATCCTAGTCCCTTATTGGCATTGACGGCCATGTCCTTCCATTCCTCAATTAGCTTTTGATTGGCTTCCTGTATCTCACGATGCTCGCTTTCGCACTCCCGGATCCTCTTGCGTAGTTGATTCTATTTGACCTGTGCCTCGGCCTTTTTATCTATGACCCTGTGACCTCGAACAAACCCAGGTTGACTCAGACCATTATGATTATCCTCCAACCAGCCTGAATAGTAGGGAGTACAGCCGGCGTGATATCTCTCTGGCTCGATGGTATCTCTCCCCATGATAATCTTGCAGTGCCACATATGCTGAGCTTGGCTCTTGTAAGGACTATCATCATCCTGGAAGTCAGCCCGAAAGTGACTCATCTTGTCGACCTTGGGTACAACCTGCTTCCTACCAGCTTGCCTCATAACCCGGAGAGGTACGTAAGGATACGTTCCTCTTAGACCGATTAATATCAGGAAAGGTGCATCTCGGGGTTGGGCGATGAACTCCTCGGTCGGAAACAATTCGAACATCCATTGTACTTGCTCCTCGGTCAAATTATCAAATAGCTCGAACCATCCTTTGGCATCCTATAGCTGAGCAAACATATCAGGGATATAATTCATTCGCTTTGGATGATGGAAGGCGATATGATCGTCCCAGTCCCTTCGTTGAATCTCTTGTCGATATTCACCCTTTTGTAGATGCTCCACGAGCCACAGCTGAAGTAGTAAATTGCAACCTTCGAAGTGACTAGCTCCCCGTTGACACTTTTCTAGGGCTCGGTATATTTCCGCGATGATCATGGGCACAATGTTGAATGGTTGCCCTCCAATCCCTTCCATTAAGATTTTAGTGACCATGGCTAGTCGGGTGTGGATCCTTGCTTTCTTCATTGGAAACACAATCAACCGTAGGAAACAGAACATGAATACAAAGACCCTACGATGAATATGCCCTAATGAGGTGACGGAAAACTCATCAGGATAGGTACGGTAGGATTTGCTGTGACCGTACCTCTCGTACAAATAGTCAAAGGGGATATAGGATTCTTTGAGGCATGTCAGTTCTGGATTTTTCTTCAGACCCATTATCTTGAGGATACCCCTTCCCTTGTGGTTCTCAGGCATCATTAAACCTGGAGTCTCTCATACCAAACCGGCTAATCCTCTTATTTCTTCTAGCAAGGGTGTCATCTCAATTTCCCTGAAGCGGAATACGG
>NW_017672613.1:0-2995 GCF_001879085.1 Nicotiana attenuata
TTGATGTGAGTGGGCTCTAATACCAATTGATGGATTATATATGCAGCGGAAGCAATCCCTGTATCAAAATCACATGTAATCTAGACATCTAGCATAAACGGGGTTTCACGGGTTACCTCTTGAAGCGTGAGCAATACTCCTTTATCACGTGAGCCTCCAATTCTACAGCAACTCAATGAATTCTCCACACCCCGCACGATAACGATCTCCGAACGTTCCACGGTCTTCTACTGTGTTACCCAAATAATACCCGAAAATAGTAATTTCGTGTGGGCAAAATTTCTAAGGAAAAGGGGCTGAAATTCGGCCACCATGTGCTACTCCTTCTAGGTGGAAAACCTTATGTATTTATAGCACAAGTTTTGAGGGTTAAAACCCTTTTCCAAAACCTGTTGGGTTTTCTTTTCCACCAGAAAAAGGATTCCTTTATTTTCTATTATTTAGGCACAGCAGGGACCACAGAATTTAATTAACAAGGCTTCCAATTATGGAATTAATCTATAATTTTCGAAATTAATATCCACCATAATTAATTACGAATTATTCCACTAAAAATTCGTAATTGCACTCCTTATTCAATTTCGAAATTCATCCATTAAATCTTATTTAACTCCCCATGTTAAGATTCAGATACTAATCAATTAAATTAAATTACTGGCGATTTAATTTATTGATTATTTCCTTTAGACTTTCGCTTAACTTATTTCATGTGTCGGATACAAAATCCACCGGCCGGGT
The DNA here is from genome assembly GCF_001879085.1 of Nicotiana attenuata. Lineage (NCBI taxonomy): Eukaryota > Viridiplantae > Streptophyta > Magnoliopsida > Solanales > Solanaceae > Nicotiana > Nicotiana attenuata. The sequence continues at coordinate 739 of NW_017672613.1, forward strand.
TTACACATGAAAACTTATAAGCTTTCATAAAGGTGTATCATCAATCTCTAAACCGAGACATGGATTCCATCAACTAACTATTACTTCGCCAATGTACATTATTATTATCCAATTTACCAGGCATATTGACCCACGAAAGAATCTCGCCTTTTAATAAATCAAAATAATAATAATATACACAGCTAATAATAATTATATCAAGATTAAGAGTATAAGTATATTTAATGGCTAGAGAGTTTATTTTATTAAGTCAGTATAAAATACTTATCTCTACTTGGTCCGTTCAATACATACAAAATATACTAGCACAAGAAGTTGGAATTAAACCATTCCCATAATCAAGATAAATTATATTTAATCTTGTGCTACAATCATTCCTGATGGTTTGTCCAATTCCATCATTAGATTGTGAACTCAAACTTTATACTTATAAGAACCGATGATTTAATCTTCCGTGTATAAGCTAAACTCTATACACTAAATCATCTACTATATAAGCAAAGGACACCGACTAATATATGATATATTAAAACTTTACTAAAATTGAATGAACAATATTATCTTAATAAATACTATATCTAAATCAAATCCATGGCTAATAGCATATATCCCAACAATCTCCCACTTAGACTTTTAACCATGACAATTGTCAGAATATACTATATCTAAACGCATGGTTAATAGTATATGCCCACAATCTCCCATTTAGACTCATAACCATGCATCTACAACTTTCTCAGGCATTCTTTTACATGACTATTAAACATCTTCACCAAATAAGGTTTTGTTAAAGAATCTTGCCAAGTTATTTCTGATGCAATATTTGTCCAGTAGTGCTTTGTCGTAACCATCTAGTTTGGTATTAAACTCTTCAGGGATCCTGTTACTGAAACTATCCCAAGAGTGTACACCGAACTATGATTTTCTTTAGCATTCTCCCACTACGACGAAGTACTACTAATATTACCCTCTGTAACGACCCGGCCGGTCGATTTTGGAATTTACGCCCCGATCCCCCATTAACTGCTTCCCCTAAGTTCATTTCTGCTATTTTAGTTTGCCGGGATGTTCGGTGTTGGGATTCAGAGTGTTTTGGAACACTTAGTCCCTAAATGAGAGCTTAAGAGTTGAAAAATGGTCCGTAATCGGAACAGTGTGAAGACGACCTCGGAATGGAAATCTGATGGTTCTGTTAGCTCTGTTAGGTGATTTCGGGGTTGGGAGCGTGTTCGGAATGTATTTTGGAGGCTCGTAGCTCATTTAGGCTTGAAATGCCGAAGTTTGAATTTTTGAAGTTTCCGGTCCGATAGTAAATTTTTGATCCGAGGATCGGATTGGAATTCCGGAAGTTGCAGTAGCTCCGTCATGTAATTTGGGAGGTGTGTGCAAAATTTCAGGTCTTTCGGGCGAGGTTCGGTTAGGTTTTTGATCGAAAGCGTGTTTTGATAAAATTTGAAGTTCTTAGGCTCAAATCCTTGTTTAATTCGAGTTTCCGGCGTCGTTTTAGGTGGTTTAAGGATTGGTACAAGTTTGAATAATGTTATGGGATATGTCCGTAGGTTTGGTTGAGGTCCCGGGGGCCTCGGGTGTGTTTCGGATGCTCAACGGAGCATTTTTGTGTTGTTAAAAATTGCAGAAAACTGAACTCAGCTGTTGCAGACTTTTCCTCTTTGCGATCGCGGCTCCCCTCTCGCGTTCGCATAGTGTAATCTTGGAGGGAGGCCAGTTTCTTCATCGTGTTAGCATAAACTTCGCCGCGTTCGCGTACCTATGCCAGTCAGTTCTTCGCGTTCGCGAACGCTTGCACGCGTTCGCGTACAACAACTTCTGGACCTCAGCATTTTTCCTTGATCGCGATCGCGTTACAGGCCACGCGTTCGCGTAGCTTTAAAAATCCCAGGCCTTCGCGTTCGCATCCTACTCCTCGCGATCGCGAAGAGCATATTTGACATCTTCCATTTTTCTTCTCCGCGAACGCGATCTAATCTCCGCGTTCGCGATGCATTGAGTGTCTGGACAGTATTTAACATTTCAAAAATGAGGGTTAGCCATTTTTAACAAAACTCAAGCTAGAGAGCTCGGATTTGGGAGAAATTTCGAGAAGTTTTCAAGAGCAACGATTGGGTAACGATTCTCTACTCTCTTATGCTTAATACCCACTAATATAATCACGATTTCACCTTTAAATTTCGGATTTTGAATGAAAATTGGGTGAAAGTTCATAGACCAAACTATGGGTTTTAGAGGGGGTCATTTG
>NW_017672613.1:3043-12784 GCF_001879085.1 Nicotiana attenuata
GTTAGATTCCCGATAGATCCCCTTCATAGTTTACTTTGGGACTGCGGGTTAGATTCCCGATACGATCCCCCTGCATATTTACTTTGGGACTGCAGGTTCGATTCCCGATAGATCCCCTTGCATTTTTACTTTGGGACTGCAGGTTAGATTCCCGATAAATCCCACTGCACATTGATAGTTGGCTACGGGACGGTATCCCGGGAGATCCTTCGGATTTACATATGTGATGGACTACGGGACGGTATCCCGGGAGATCCACTAGATAGATGAGAAAAAGGACTACAGGACGGTATCCTGGGTGATCCTCATTGTTATCACTGGTATTGAGCTGTACACATTCCGTGTTTACTTTGTTTCTTTGTGTAGTTGTTATTACCTTGTTGACCTGTCTTATCTCACTGCTGTTCTCATTATTACTGTCATTTCTTTCATACTGTTAAATTATTGTTATATTTTGTCTCAGTATGGCCCTAGCCTTCCTCGCCACTACCCAACCGAGGTTAGGCTTGGCACTTACTGAGTACAGCTGTGGTGTACTCATGCCCTTCCTGCGCATGTTTTTCATGTGCAGATCATCCAGGTACCTCTACTCAGACGCCCTATCAGTGAGGCAGGAGGACTACGGAGACTTCGAGGTAGATCTGCTGCGTCCGCCGACCGACAAGTCTCCCTCTTATTCTATATATAGTACATAGTTTTTTTTCCTTCTTTCGGTTGTTAGAAATTCTGGAGTTTGGAACCTTTACTATACACTTCTGTAGCCTGTGTTGCCCGTGAGTTTCCGGGTTTTGGGAATTGTTTTAGACTTGTGATATTGAGTTGTACTTGCCAAGCGGCATTCAGTACAGTTCCTTTTAGATATTTGATTTGACTTTCTCTATTTTTCCGCAACTACTATATTTCCGCAAATGTTAGGCTTACCTGGTCACGGGGACCGGGTGCCGTCATGATATGTTCACGGTTGGTGAACTTGGGTCGTGACAAGTTGGTATCAGAGCTCTAGGTTCATAGGAGTCACAGAACACAGGCCGGTTTATTAGAGTCTCGCTGATCGGTACAGAGACGTTTGTACTTATCTACGAGAGGCTATGTAACCGTTAGGAAAATTTCACTTCATTTGATTCCTGTCGTGCGAGATTTTTGAACTTCAATTCTGAACTTCCGGCTTCTATTCTCTCACAGATGGTGAGGACACGTGCTACTCGAGATGATCAGACACCCATGCCCCCTACTGCAGCCATCAGAGGCCGAGGCCGGGGTAGAGGCCGAAGACACGCGCGTGGTGCAGCCAGGGCACCTGCGCGAGCTGCCGCCGAGGTACCACCAGCAGAACCAGCCGGAGTTCAGGCGCCCGACACGCCTACTTCCACTACTACTCCAGCTCTTCAGGAGACTTTGGTGCAATTCCTAAGCATGTTTGGTGCGTTGATTCAGGCGGTATTGATTCAGGTTGTACCGACCACTTCACAGATCGGGGGAGGGACCCAAACTTCCGCCGCCCCCACTCCAGAGCAGTGAGTTTCCATTGGTTAGGTTCCAGCTGTCATGGCGACACAGCCTGTGGTCCCAGTTCAGCGGGTGGTGAGGACCTCTCGCCGAGAAGAGGACAGGTGGGTCCAGGAGAGAGAGGACAGACGAGGTCAGGAGGGAGAGTATAGAGGAGTGAGTAGACCTCGTGGACCGGGGAGATATACTGGTCCTTATTCCGAAGGCAGGGTGCATCATGGTAGAGGTTTTGTGGGTTAGCCAGCTCAGTTTGCATCTCAGAGTTCCCACAGAGTTTCAGGTGTTCAGGGGTCTTGGAGTACCCGTACCGCACAGTTCCCACTGCCACGTCAGTCACGAGGTTGCTTTGAGTGTGGTGACATACGCCATGTGGTGAGGTATTGCCCTAGACTTGGGAGGAGTGCACCTCCACAGACTTCTCAGCCACAGCGTGCCCCGCAGAGTTCTCAGGCTATGGTTACAGCCCCAGTTGCTACCCCACCTGCCCATACCGAGGTTGTTGCCTCCGATTCTGTTATCACAGGTATTGTCATGGTTTGTTATAGAAGTGTATCGGTTCTATTCGATTTAGGCTCTACTTACTCTTATGTGTCTTCTTACCTTGCTCCGCATTTGGGTGTACCTCGGAATTTCCTTGAGTTTCTCTGTTCATGTTTCTACTCCTGTGGGAGATTCTTTTGTTGTGGACCGCGTTTATCGGTCATATTTGGTTACTATTTGTGGTTTTGAGACCAGAGCGGATGTATTGTTATTCGGTATAGTGGATTTCGACATTATTCTGGGCATGGACTGGTTGTCGCCCCATTTTGCTATTCTTGATTGTCACGCCAAGACCGTGACGCTGGCTATGCCAGGTATTTCCGCGTGTCGAGTGGAGTGGTACTTTAGATCACACTCCCAGTAGAGCTATATCTTTTCTTAAAGCTCAGCGCATGGTTGAGGAGGGGTGTGCCGCATATTTGGCTTATGTGAGAGATGTTAGTGTTGATACCCCTTCTGTTGATTCTGTCCAGTGGTACGGGATTGTCCCGACGTATTTCCAACTGATCCTCCGGGCATGCCGCCTTTAGGACTCGATACGGTCATTACGAGTTCCTCGTTATGTCTTTTGAGCTGAACAATGCCCCCGCAGCTTTCATGCACTTGATGCACAGTGTATTCAGGCCACTACTTGGAGGTTTGCATATTCTACGGTTATGAGAATTCACCTAAGGGATGTTATAGTTCTCCTGAAGTGAGTTAAGTGAAAAGCTTTTAAGTGATGAAGTGTTAGCCTATTTGCGGTTCCGAAACTATGATGAAATATGTGGCATGTTAGGTGCAGTGAGTGGTATGGGATTCAAAGTAAAGATCAAGTAACAGCTCGGTGTGGACAGAGATGTCATGAGCTCGGATGAGCAAGAACAAAGGGTGGGATGTTTAAAGTAAATTGGTAGTGTCTTCAGCGTCACCTGAGATCGATGTGTTGTGAAAGAGGCTTTGCATCCTGGTTAAGGATTCTTGATCGCTTTTCAGCGTTAGTGCGGCCGATGGTTTAGATGTGCGAACCCGTTACTCATTTCGGAAGATTGTGGGAGCATGTCCCACGGGAAGATTGTATGAGTGTGCCATGTAGTCACTTGATTGATTAAAGATTTAAACCAAGTATGAGGATTGTGGTAACATTATTAATTTGAGAATTTATGCCGGGAGGGCACTCTGTTTGTTGGGTAGTGAACTGAGGAGGTTGCTCCGGTTATGACGGTTGTTCGTATGTGTTATGGGGAAAAGGGAGCTCTATGGACCTTTGAAAGGTTATTAGCCAAGTTGGTGCAATCAGAAATCGGTTTGAGATCAGTGGATTGATTTATATGTGAACAGGGCGTTATATCAGGCCAGTTGTGTTCGTTTCAGCGAGCGTCCCTTATGGAGGAACAGTCGGGGTGTTATTTTGTCATCAGCTATTCCAGGTCATGATGTATTGCGGCGTATGAGTTATGAGACGGCTTGGTAAATTCTTATGTGTTGAAGTTTCGTGTGTCGATGATGTTAAATGAGCAGAATGGCTCTTGAGATTCAAATCTTGTATCGCACCCCAGTTGTGCCCGAGTTTGTGGATTATAGCGTTATATGTCTCCCCAAGGAATGGTGTTATACACTTAGCATGTTTACGACTGATGTGTAGTATCTTGTTGTAGTGAGCAATTTAGCTCGATGTACATCTCCTTATGTGAACTCCATGTGTGGATCGGGTGGCACGCCGCCACGGGTATGTTATTTGGGATCGGGTGGCACGCCGCCATGGTTATGATTGCTCGGAACGGGTTGCACGCTACAACAGTGTGATGTTCAGTACGGTTCCCCATATCTGTTTATTGCGTTCTGTTTCCTATTTTCTGGAGGAAGTTCATATTAGCTGTGCGCCCACGTTGCATGTATGATTCGCGAGCGGGGTAATTGAAATTTCTTTCCAGAGTTCATTTTTTTCTTTCTTCCTTTTTGTATCGCATTCTAATTGGTAGCCTATTGGCGCATTGTGTCATCATATGAGACTTTTGGTTATGTTGGGGTGGCTTATTGTCTGAGCATTCGTACTGGGTGAGACGAGATTGTTGGATTTAGGATCAGTGCAATCTGATTACGTGAAATATATTAAGAGGCAAAGATCATTAATTGGTTCAAAATGAGGTGATGCTTCTTGTCAGGTGTATAGACTCAATGATTGGTTGACTCGGCAGTCGATTATGAATTTCCGCACATCTCTCCGCTGTGACGGCATTGAAAGAGTTAGAGTGAGACCTGTGTACGTCATGGGGTGCAATGAGAGCATCAGATTCGTGGAATTTTTGACTAAGTCGATCAGGAAATGTTACTGTGGTCCGGTGAGTAAAGTGATGCGAGGTGTGAACTTCAGCAAGTTATGCAGCCATGTTTTGGTATAGCGTGTAGTGAATGTTATGGTGATCTTATGTTGGAAACAGGTTGGGCATAGAATTTCGGATGTTGGAATTGGGCTCTAAGGCTTATTTGCTTGAATAACAAGAAATATCTTCAGGATTGATCGAGTTGGTGTGCTCAACTGAGTTGTGGTAGCACGGTAAGGTGCATGTGGAGTTAAACATTGAGTCATGGAACTGGAGGGTCTTGGGATCATTTCTTGCCACTAGCGGAGTTTGCTTACTATGATAGTTACCAGTCTAGCATTCAGATGGCGCCGTATGAGGCTTTATATGGTAGGAGGTGTAGATCTCCGGTGGGTTGGTTTGAGCCGGGTGAGGCCAGGCTATTGGAGAAGGTTAAGACGATTCAGGATAGACTCCGTACAGCCTAGTCCAGACAGAAGAGTTACGCGGACAGGAAGGTTCGTGATGTTTCATATATGGTTGGTGAGCGGGTTCTGCCTCGGGTCTCGCCTATGAAGGGCGTCATGAGGTTTGGAAAGAAAGGGAAGCTGAGTCCGAGGTTTATTGGCCCTTTTGAGATCTTGAGGCGAGTTGGGGAGGTTGCTTATGAGCTTGCCTTACCTCCCAGCTTGGCCGGAGTTCATCCGTTATTTCATGTTTCAATGCTCCGGAGGTATCACGGTGATCTGTCGCACGTGTTGGATTTCAGTTCAGTCCAGTTGGACAAGGATCTATCCTATGTTGAGGAGCCAGTGGCTATTTTGGTCAGACAGATCAGAAAGTTGAGGTCAAGGAACATAGCTTTAGTGAAGGTTCAATGGCGGGGTCAGCCGGCCGAGGAGGCGACTTGGGAGACCGAGCAGGATATGCGCAACCAGTACCCTCATCTTTTCACCACTTCAGGTATGTTCTCTATGCTTGTTCGAGGACGAACGAATGTTTAAGTGTAGGAGGATGTAACGACCCGGCCGGTCGTTTTTGGAATTTACGCCCCGATCCCCCATTAACTGCTTCCCCTAAGTTCATTTCTGCTATTTTGGTTTGTCGGGATGTTCGGTGTTGGGATTCGGAGTGTTTTGGGACACTTAGTCCCTAAATGAGAGCTTAAGAGTTGAAAAATGGTCCGTAATCGGAATAGTGTGAAGACGACCTCGAAATGGAAATCCGATGGTTCCGTTAGCTCCGTTAGGTGACTTCGGGGTTGGGAGCGTGTTCGGAATGTATTTTGGAGGCTCGTAGCTCATTTAGGCTTGAAATGCCAAAGTTTGAATTTTTGAAGTTTCCGGTCCGATAGTAAATTTTTGATCCGAGGGTCGGATTGGTATTCCGGAAGTTGCAGTACCTCCGTCATGTCATTTGGGAGGTGTGTGCAAAATTTCAGGTCTTTCGGGCGAGGTTTGGTTAGGTTTTTGATCGAAAGCGTGTTTTGATAAAATTTGAAGTTCTTAGGCTCAAATCCTTGTTTAATTCGAGTTTCCGGCGTCGTTTTAGGTGGTTTAAGGATTGGTACAAGTTTGAATGATGTTATGGGATATGTCCGTAGGTTTGGTTGAGCTCCCGGGGGCCTCGGGTGTGTTTCGGATGCTCAACGGAGCATTTTTGTGTTGTTAAAAATTGCAAAAAACTGAACTCAGCTGTTGCAGACTTTTCCTCTTCGCGATCGCGGATCCCCTCTCGCGTTCGCATAGTGTAATCTTGGAGGGAGGCCAGTTTCTTCATCGCGTTCGCATAAACTTCGCCGCGTTCGCGTACCTATGCCAGTCAGTTCTTCGCGTTCGCGAACGCTTGCACGCATTCGCGTAGAACAACTTCTGGACCTCAGCATTTTTCCTTGATCGCGATCGCGTTACAGGCCACGCGTTCGCGTAGCTNCCACTATATAATCACGATTTCATCTTAAAATTTCGGATTTTGAATGAAAATTGGGTGAAAGTTCATAGACCAAACTATTGGGTTTTGAGGGGGCATTTGACCTCCGATTTGGGAGATTTTTATATGGTTAGACTCGTGAGAGTACGAGGGTTCTGAAAATGTGAAAATTATTCGATTCCGAGATGTTGGCTTGAGGGGCGTTTTGGTCATTTTACCTATTTTTGCGCCCTAGCTGTAAATTTATTAGCGGAATCAGTTGTTTGCAATATTATTTATGATATGTAATTGAATTGAATAGATTTGGGCCATTTGGAGTCGGATACTCGTGGCAAAGGCGTGGTTTCTATTGATATTGAGCCGGTTCTAGGTAAGTGGCTTGTCTAACCTTGTGTGGGGGACTCTTTCCCCTTAGGATTTGTTATTTGGTATTTTGAGTTCCTTGTATGCAAGGTGACGAGCGCGTACTTGAGTCAATTGTTGAAAATCCGGTTTTCCTTACTTAAGATATTGAGATTGAGTTTTCTTTCATATTTGCTTTATTCTACTTGCCACTATAACCTGTGCTAGATTAGGGAAGCATGTTTAGTTGATTTAACTTGCCTAATTGCTTAAGTTGCCTTGACTGTACTACGTGAAGCATGCTAGGCCAGTATTCCCTGTTGCTTGTCTTTTACACTTCATTTCTGTGTATCTTCTGGTTGTGACTACGCATTTACATTGGGACTACGGATGTGGGATTCCGGTAGCTCCCCCTTGTTTGTTTACTTTGGGACTACGGGTTCGATTCCCGATAGATCCCCCTGCAATTTTACTTTGGGACTGCGGGTTAGATTCCCGATAGATCTCCCTGCATATTTACTTTGGGACTGCGGGTTATATTCCCGATAGATCCCCCTGCATATTTACTTTGGGACTGCGGGTTCGATTCCCGACAGATCCCCCTGCATTTTTACTTTGGGACTGCGGGTTAGATTCCCGGTAAACCCCCCTGCACATTGATAGTTGGCTACGGGACGGTATCCCGGGAGATCCTTCGAATTTTTACCTGTGATGGACTACGGGACGGTATCCCGGGAGATCCTTCGGATTTACATATGTGATGGACTACGGGACGGTATCCCGGGAGATCCACTAGATAGATGAGAAAAAGGACTACAGGACGGTATCCTGGGAGATCCTCATTGTTATCACTGGTATTGAGCTGTACACATTCCGTGTTTACTTTGTTTCTTTGTGTAGTTGTTATTATCTTGTTGACCTGTCTTATCTCACTGTTGTTCTCATTATTACTGTCATTTCTTTCATACTGTTAAATTATTGTTATATTTTGTCTCAGTATGGCCCTGACCTTCCTCGCCACTACCCAACCGAGGTTAGGCTTGGCACTTACTGAGTACCGCTGTGGTGTACTCATGCCCTTCCTGCGCATGTTTTTCATGTGCAGATCATCCAGGTACCTCTACTCAGACGCCCTATCAGTGAGGCAGGAGGACTACGGAGACTTCGAGGTAGATCTGCTGCGTCCGCAGACCGACGAGTCTCCCTCTTATTCTATCTATAGTACATAGTTTTTTTTTCCTTCTTTCGGTTGTTAGAAATTCTGGAGTTTGGAACCTTTACTATACACTTCTGTAGCCTGTGTTGCCCGTGAGTTTCCGGGTTTTGGGAATTGTTTTAGACTTGTGATATTGAGTTGTATTTGCCAAGCGGCATTCAGTACAGTTCCTTTTAGATGTTTGATTTGATTTTCTCTATTTTTCCGCAACTAATATATTTCCGCAAATGTTAGGCTTACCTGGTCACGGGGACCGGGTGCCGTCATGACATGTTCACGGTTGGTGAACTAGGGTCGTGACACCTTCATTACCTTACGACATTGAAATATTAGTGACTTCTTACTATAGTGTTCACTGTTCAAACATCACTCCCACTCGATAAAGGCATATTATGTCTATTAACGTTCTCCCACTACTCAAATGCAATGGAACGTCAATTCCGACTTGTGGGTTTTGATGTTCTTGAACGTCAATTTGCCTTATTTTTGGATATTCAATAAACATGCACCTTCCATTCTTAGTTCCAACTTACATATCCGCTTTCCCTTTCAGCACATATGCAGGACAATCCTATATCTGAACATGCCACAGACTGAGCTTACATTCAGTCCACTGTGCTACAGATGTCCCAGGTACTAACTTAGAAGGAACTAAATTTAGAATGCAATTTGCAGTTTCTAGGAAATATTCCAAAAATAAATAAGGCAATCTGAATAACACGTCATTAATCTATCCATGTCCAAAAGAGACTTATTTCTTCTTTCTACCACGCCACTCTATTATGGAGTTTACGGTGTAGTCAATTGAGATGGAATCCCTTATTCTGATAAGTAACAAAAGAACTCTTTAGAGAGGTGCTCGCTACTACAATCAAATTGCAGTAACTTAATATATTTCCTTGGTGCTTCTCCGTTTCAAGTCTTAAAATCTTGATTTACTTAATTCATTAAGACTTACGGTGCATCAAATAAATATATTAATATTTTGAGTAATCATTTGTGAACGTCACAAAAATACTCAAAACTATCTCTCACCATTATGCTCATTTAACCATACAAATCAGAAGGAATTCATTCTAGCTTATCACTAGCTTTATTTCCTTTTGAAGGGAAACAACCTTTAGTCAAATTTCCTTCCAAACAGGATCTACAAGTTGGTAGTGCCTCTACTTTCAATGAACCTTAAGGTCCATCCTTGACCAACTTGAAATCCTATCTAGATTAATATGACTTAGACAAAAGTGCACAGATAAGTTTTACTCAATTTTGAAGAACATATTCTCTTATGAGGTAGACTATTATTGTTCTATTCAGGAGAGACATTAATATACAATAACAAGGTCATGCATTCATGCACCACAAGAGATAAAATGTCTATCAAGCTCAATAACTCAAGAGTTATCTAAAAAATAAAATAAATATCCATCTCTTATTTTTCCCAGAAACCGGAATTAAATTCCTTCTAACAAAAAGCACATATATTGCATCCTTTAAATTAATGTCTTAGCACTAAAAGAAAATTTTACCAAGTAATACGACAAATTACATAAAGTCATTGTGGAGTTGAGATAAAAATATTAAATAGATCATAATAAATCAACACACTGAATACTAAAATTCAGACTGCATTCAATATTTATGTACATACATGCATCTCGAATAATAAATTTCGATGGGAAAAGAATCATTCATGCAAAGTATATTATATAATGCAAGAATTATACAATCCAAAAATAAATAGAACCAACTCAGATGGAGAGTATACTATTATTTTCAGTCAATTGTATATAACCTTTTAGTACAAAACTTTAAAGACACTGCACATATATGTCATGCATCTTGAATAGCAATTTTGATGGAAAGACTACTCATGCAACATACATATGTAATGCCAGATTATTCATCCAATATTAAACAGACCAATCA
>NW_017672613.1:14013-17558 GCF_001879085.1 Nicotiana attenuata
TTTCACATGGTACATTAAGCAGATTTTCATGACTCAAATAAATAGACCATTTTGTGGATCCTACTTATTAATCATAATGCTCAATCCATGAATAGATACAATTTCACATGTACAATTTATTAAGAATTTTTCATGAGTTCAAATAAACAAACCACTTTAGTGGTAACTATTTATTACTCACAAAATTCTCAATTTACAAGTGAAGATACATGTAGCTCATAAAATTATTTTATGGCAGATTATGGACCACAGCTTAAAAGCCATGCCAATAATATAAAATTCATACAAAATATCGTCATATTTCACTTAATTACAACCTCAAACCAGAGAACAAAATTTTTCATCGAAAATCCAAGACCAGCAATCACGCAGGGCATGAAAACATAAACTAAAATTTGAGAATTTTTTTTTATGCACCAATATGCCTAACGCTCCAATCATTAGTCATCCAGGAAATCAAACAAAGGATTTCACTTTCTTACAAAATAATTATATCATTACACAATATCAATTATACCTTGTAAGACCTAGTGAATAAAATTCTACACCTCTATTATTGAATTTAATTCAACAACATATCTATTTACTAATACCAATGTGTATACCTATTATATAACCAGTATTTAATCATGGAGACCATGGGGAGTCACCCCCACCACCATTAAATTAAAAACGAATTAAAATTATTAAAAAATAATTTCCAAAAAATAGAAAAACGTCCAAAACACAGTCCAAACGACCTCAAAACGCCAAAAAACACCATGATCACTGCAAAATCAGTGAGTTTTTCTCACCACGTCGTTTTCGATGGACCCACCAAATTTCAGCTCAATCGGAGTCCATCAAGTTCACTGACCTCCGAAAATACCGGCTATTCGGTCAAAATTAGGTTTTGCGTTTTTCTAGGGTTTACTCCAAAAAATTCAGATAATCTCAATCAAATATCAATAAAAAAAAAGATATCTCATGATTACAAGAATAATCCAAAAATTTCGCACAGTTAATTCATAAAACAGCAGTGCAGTTTTTAAGAAAACCACATATACATGTAATTCAAAAATGCACATAAACGTGATATTCTTGTTTCATGAAAAACTTAGTTATCTAATGAGATGTGAGTGGGCTCTGATACCAATTGATGGAATAATATATGCAGCGAAAGCAATTCCATGATCAAAATCACATGTAATCTAGACAACTAGCATAAACGGGATTTCACGGGTTACCTCTTGAAGCGTAAGCAAACTCCTTTATCATGTGAGCCTCCAATTCTACAGCAACTCAATGAATTCTCCACACCCCGCACGATCACGATCTCCGAACGCTCCACGATCTTCTACTGTGTTACCCAAATAATACCCGGAAATAGTAATTTCGTGTGGGCGAAATTTCTAAGGAAAAGGGGCTGAAATTCGGCCACCATGTGCTACCCTTTCTAGATGGAAAACCTTATTTATTTATAGTACGAGTTTTAAGGGTTAAAACCCTTTTTCAAACCTGTTGGGTTTTCTTTTCCACCAGAAAAAGGATTCCTTTATTTTCTATTATTTAGGCACAGCAGAGACCACAGAATTTTATTAACAAGGCTTCCAATTATGGAATTAATTTATAATTTTTGAAATTAATATCCACCATAATTAATTACGAATTATTCCACTAAAAATTCGTAATTGCACTCCTTATTCAATTTCGAAATTCATCCATTAAATCTTATTTAACTCCCCATGTTAAGATTCAGATACTAATAAATTAAATTAAATTACTGACAATTTAATTTATTGATTATTTCCCTTAGACTTTCGCTTAACTTATTTCATGTGTCGGATACAAAATCCACCTGCCGGGTTTACACATGAAAACTTATAAGCTTTCATAAAGGTGTATCATCAATCTCTAAACCGAGACATGGATTCCATCAACTAACTATTACTTCGCCAATGTACATTATTATTATCCAATTTACCAAGCATATTGACCCATGAAAGAATCTCGCCTTTTAATAAATCAAAACAATAATAATATACACAGCTAATAATAATTATATCAAGATTAAGAGTATAAGTACATTTAATGGCTAGAGAGTTTATTTTATTAAGTCAGTATAAAATACTTATCTCTACTTGGTCCGTTCAATACATACAAAATGTACTAGCACAAGAAGTTGGAATTAAACCATTCCTATAATCAAGATAAATTATATTTAATCTTGTGATACAATCATTCCTGATGGTTTGTCCAATTCCATCATTAGATTGTGAACTCAAACTTTATACTTATAAGAACCGATGATTTAATCTTCTGTGTATAAGCTAAACTCTATACACTAAATCATCTACTATATAAGCAAAGGACACCGATTAATATATGATCTATTAAAACTTTATTAAAATTGAATGAACAATATTATCATAATAAATACTATATCTAAACCAAATCCATGGTTAATAGTATATATCCCAACAAGTACATCTTGTATGCCGGGCACAAGCACCTCTCACAATCATACACACTCAGTATCGTGCGGGTGCCTGATATAAATGCCCTATACTAAATGCAAAAATATATGACTGCGCTCACAAGGCCCCAATGTAATATGGGTGATCACCTGACTGGGGAAGGAAGAATCCATATCCAAGAGCCAGTAACAATATTTCCTGAAGGCTCAGAAATCAGTCATCAATCTGCTCATATGCTTCAATGTGTCAAAATATCTCACAATACCATAATAATATCAAACCGTGTAGAATGTAGTATTGGTCCATAACCCAGCTCATATAAATGTATCCATATCCATAGATGCATGAAAATGTGTGTGAGATCATATTTATATGGTTCACAAGGACATAAGAAATATATATACGAATGTATGTTCTCAAAAGAGTAATGTATGACTACGATTAAATCAAATAGCTCAACATATCAAGAATGAGTTATCATGTCCAAATACGGAATCGTAAGCCTAGACATAATCTCTAGCATGAATAAAAAAGTTCATGTAGTCCTACAATATAATAAAGCATGTACCAAGAAGAATTCATTATCAAAGAAGATATAGGGTGTATTTGGTATAACGGAAAATGTTTTCTGTGGAAAATGTTTTCCAAGAAAATGTTTTCTTGGAAAACAAGTAGTAATCTTATTCGTTTTCCGGTGTTTGGTAAGCAAATTAAGAAAAATAACTTCTCAAGAGTATTCATAAATAATTTAGATACAATAAACATGAAGCAATAAACTTTCGAGCCAACAACATTCCAAACCCACAAATTTCATAAACTTTCGAACCGCTAAACTTTCGAAACCGCAAACTTTCGAACCCGTAAATATTATAATTTCTAAACCCTTAAACTTCCAAACACATAAACCTCCAAACTTATAACTTTGTAACTTGTAAAATTTCGAACATATAAATCCAATGATGAAAAAAAACTAAAACTGAAAATATATAAAACAAAAATACTTTTTCCCCGGGGGAGGAAGGGAGGGAGGGGGTGCAGAAAAACGAAAAAATAAAAACTTAAAATTACCAAAAAAAGTAAAAAAAAAAA
>NW_017672613.1:17578-25508 GCF_001879085.1 Nicotiana attenuata
GGGGAAGGGGGGGTAGCAGGGTGGGTTGTGACAGCGAGGGATGGTTAACACATTTGGAGCACACTACACCAATGACCATGGTTGATAGCAACAATTAAACTCTAACATATGCAACAATTCCCTTTTACTCATACTATTCTTAAAAATTATTTACAACAAAGACAACATGCTAATAACAATCCTAGCCTCAAAAATCGACTCAATGTCACAATGCACTCTTGGCTTAAACACCCAACGTCGTAAAGAAGTCTAACAACGTTACCTATCCCTCATGAAGCCATGTGCCCTCACAACAAGAACAAGAGAATACGTTGAACCCACACAATGAAATCTCATGATCAAATATAGTTTAAAGACTCATATATATATATATNTATATATATATATATATATATATATATATATATATATATATATATATATATATATATATATATATATATCAAAGAACGCTCTCTCTCACACAAAAGAAGTCACATGCATGCACTTGGTACCATAGGCTTGCCCATAATGTAAATCTCTACTAATGTAGGCTCGCTCGATCTAAAATCAATTAGGACTTTTTCATGGTTGTAATGTGAGCTAAGGGACGAGTAGGATATATTTAGGAATAGTGACTAACCTTCCTAAGCACTTTAAGACACCACATAATCAACTTTAAGCGCAAATTCTTCAATCCACTTCACTTTCACAAACAATATCACCCCAAAAATGCTCCCTTCTTCTTTAGGCACTACATTAATTCATACCCACTAGCAGGAACAAGACAACAATGTATTCATCTCTATTTTTCCTTCTCTTTTGCTTTCAGATTTTTCTTCTGTTATTTTTCCTTTTCAATTTCCCCTAGTGGTGTATTTTTTTTTACAAAAATAAGTGCACCCTTCTCTTTTTTTTTCATTGGTTCCACTCAAAAGCCACCCCACGCTAGTCCCTTCTTACTTCTTTTAGCGCTCATCTCACAATTAAAGTGCTTTAAGAGGAAAAGGATCAAAAATATCAATTAAGAACAAAAAGGATATAGGCTTGTAATGTGGGTGCCAAATAAAAGTCTATAGGCTCAAAAGGTTTAACTAGGAATAGATTTTATTTGTGGTAAGCAATTAAGCTCAAAAAGATCAAAGAAAGCCTAAAATCATTTTTCAAACCGAACATCACCTAAAATTTTGCTTCAACTCACATACAGGGCAAGTTCTAGACACAAGTACAATACATAGACTATACAAAAACTTCACCACACATGGCACATGACTCACTAAGGACGATCTCATTCCGACTCTCAAACAAATGCAAGTATTCACGGAGCCACGAGATATTAAGAATTAAGCACAAAGTGAACACAAGTCAAGATAACGAGACATAGGCATCACAAGACATATTATCCAACTAAGCAAGGCATCATCAATAATTTCAAATCATAGGGAAGATACTACACATGCCAAAGCCTAAATATGTTACTATCAAACAAGTCAAGGGCGCCTAGGTTCATCATTCTTCCTCCATTTATTCCCTAAATTCTAATCTACTCTAAAAAATAAAAAATAAAAAAATTGAAAAAAAATACTACTACCCAATTCAAATTACATCCCATGGAAAAGAACCGTTGCACAAAGAAAAACCATGGGGGATTATTGCTACCTTAAAAAAATAAAAGACACATTTTTGGATTTTTTTTATTTTTCACCCTTTTTTCATTTTTTTTATTGGACCTTAATCCCTCGAGAAAGCTGTCCACAAAATCCATTGTCGGGAAAAGTCCAAATTTTTCGAATTTTTTGTTTTTTTAAATTACTACACTAAGAACGAGTACTATAACCAAGCTAACATAGCACAGACAATCACCCATACAATCTCCTCACCCCACACTTAAAATTGTGCATTGTCCTCAATGCACACTAAAAATAACAAGAGGGTAAAAGAGACTCCCTGGTAGGCCAAAGGCCGAAGCATTAGCAGCTCACGGGATACTCAGACTTCTCCCAGGTACGATTCTTTGTGCGGTCACCCCACACTAAGTTCTAACCACATGGCTCACTTTTGCACACTTCCAGTGGCTTTTCTTCTATGCTCATAATCCTACAAAAAAATGCTACAAAGATAGAAAAATAAAATAAACAAAAATAAATAAAAATAAAAGAAAGCAGTAAAGCTGGGTTGCCTCCCAACAAGCGCCTAATTTAAATTCGCGGCACGACTTGAACCAATTTTTGTCTCCACCTTAAACTTATGAATTGTACCCCTAACATGGCATCCAGTCTGTGGCTATGCTCCAGTGGTGGGGCTACAAAGATAACCAGGACAAGCAATAAAATTTTCACTCTACATTTCTTGGCCTTTAGATGAGGAATGTAATTTTTGCTTTTTGGCACAACAAATTCAAGAATATAGGCGCTCTCATCCTCACCTTTTGACTCCTTTATAGGTTCAGATGGCTTGATTAGTATCTTACTATCCAAACACAATGTGAAAAAATGATTGGAATGAGGTCTAATGCGCCCTAACTCATGAATTTTACTACTATTTACATCCCCATATATACACATACTCAAGTCTCCCCTATTCCCTCATATGACTCTAGAGCATTCTTCTCAACATTGGCATCCTCAAGAGAAACATGGTCTAATGATTGGTATTCTCGTTTTAACTCCTCAATTTGGTCTAGAAGATTTTTTTCAGCTTCACACAACTCATTATTAAATTGTTGGGCGTTACACGCATCAACCTTTGCACTCAAATCTGCATCTAAGTTATGTACAGCCACCCCAAAATTATCAATTTTATGTGCAAGTTCATGTCTCTCCTTAGACCAATCATTTACCAACGTTGTTAGAAGACAACGTCGTTCCTCATATTCCCTTAATCGTGAATATTCTTCCCAATACCAACCCTTACTCCCATATTCAAGTTCAGACCTCCAAGAAGTCAGGCCATGACAAGACCAGAAATACGAGCCATAAAAGTCTTTTGTCAACCAAGAGTCTTCATCAATAGCCTTACCTCCGTATATTTTATCCCCAGATGTCATGCTGAGAGAACTAGGAACACACTAAGAGAAAAATATCAAATATTTGTAAAAATAAAAGTATATACAAAACAAGGATAAAATTTAAAGTCTAATCTAGAAAAATAGTTAATTTCTAAGTCCCGGGCAACGGCGCCTAAAATTTGTTGTGCCCAAACGCACACGCAAGTATACGCGGTCGTCAAGTAATAAAGTGACTAAAAGTCGGATGTCGATCCCACGAGGACTTGTGATTAACTATTAACTAAATTAGACTATCCTAATTATCTATACAAGAATTAAACCTAGAAGTATTTGATTCTAAACTAATTAAAATAAATAAAAATAAATAATGAACTTTGAACAGAGAAAGTGCAGATTTTTATGATATCAATGTAATGAAAACGATCTAGGGTTATTGGCTATCTAACATTCCTATTGTATTCTTCAATTGAATTGACTAATTAATTTATCTAGTTTATTGATGACAGGGTTAATACTGCTCATAAGAATCTGTCGAGTTCTTACTCGCCTATTCAAGCTAACCTAACGCCTATATGTCTATGGAGTTAGAATAAACAAGAACGCATTTATAATTCCTGTATTTCAACCAAGCAAGGCAATTAGGTATATGTCTATCCTAACCGCGAATCCGTTCCCCGATGCCCAGGTTCAAAAACTTGCTCTACTCCATCCTATATGCAATCTAGAATTCCCACTTTCGAGTTCAACTCTAGATTCGTAAATAGTATTCAATTGGTGATCAAGCAATCAAATAATTAAGTGCAGGATTGAATAAATAAACCAATATGATAAACTAAGAAATCAAAATCAATATCCGAATAACAATAGTCATGAAAGAACCACAACCCTAGAACGTGAATTTTAGCTCCACATAGACATGGTAGCAAAACAACAAATCATACAAAGAAACATAAAAAGACTAAGTTGGTGGAAGAAAAGATGAAACCCGGCCTCCACGGCGGCTCTGTGCTTGTGTTTTTTCTCTCAAAAACGTTCTCCTCCGTATATATACCAAGTAGGGTTGGGCCCAAACAATTATACCTTCTCCAATGTGAAAAAGGACAGTTTTCCCGGGTGACTAGCGCGACTTCGCGCTAGAGCTCGCGCTAGTTTCCTGACATTCTGCTTCCAGCTTCTAGACTAGCGCGACTTCGCGCTAACTTCGCGCTAGAGTTCGCGCATTTTTCACCCTGTTTCGTTCCGGATGTGAAAAAATATAAAACATGAAAGTTGTAGACTTTTGAGTTAGCTTTCCAACCATATATTGTGGAGCTAAAATGGAGTTCTGAGCGACAAGTTATATCTATTTTACTAGACAGTGCGCAATATGCCTACTAGAGTCTTCGTTCGCTCTAACTATCATCCGTTGACCCCCAAACACGATCCCGACTTAATTCCTTGAACTTTTACTCAAACTTTAAAGCTCCAAATCACTTAAATTCATTCCATAACATCTATATAGCTCGGAATCACTCCTGCAAGGCTAGAACACACAGTTAGTGCAAGACACTGGCGATTAAATCTCAAACTCAATTAGGCATAAATATAATACAATTTAGCATTAAAAAATCAAAATGTAGAGTAAGTAATGCACTAAAAATATGGAATTATAGCCAAACATCACTGGGGTTGGGTGGGTGGGTGTGGGGTGGGTTGGTGAGGGTGGGGAAGGTTGAGAAGGAGTTTTGAAAAATATTTTCCCTTATCTTGATAAGGAAAATATTTTCTTCCAATTGGTGGAAACTGAGTTCATAAGGAAAATGTTTTCCAAAATATTTAAGCCAACCAAACATGGGAAAATAGGAAAATAGTTTCCGGAAAATATTTTCCTTCATACCAAACTTACCCATAAAGAAGTCTAAAATTACCTCAACATGTATAATCCTTGGTTCGTATATGAACACTTGTCACCTTGCATAAATACTACCCCAACTCAAGTAACATATAGCAATCGAGCCCATTTTAATTTAGTTCATTCTTAACAATGGTACCCAAGAGACCTACCTCTTTCTGGTACCATTTTAACTTTCCACAACCGCTTTTCCTCTATCCAGAACCTTCAAATGCATCCAATATAGCTAAATGATACTTAATAAGGTCAAATAATGCTTTAGGAAACAACGAATACGCGTCTAGAGTACTATAAATAATAGTCTGAATAAAAGCATAAATGTCTGAATCGAAATAAACAGATAAGGTGATGTAGAGGGGACTTCAGGGATGCCAATGCTGAGCAGTTGTACCTCAAGTCTCCATCAAGCAATGGATCCGAGCAAATCTACTGATGCCGCTAGGACCAACTCCAAAATATGCACAAGAAGTGAAGAGTGTTATATGAGTACAATCGACCTCATGTACTCTGTAAGCCCCAAGCCTAACCTCGACGAAGTAGTAACGAGGCTTAGGCAGATCACTTACAATAGCATGTACGCAGTAATAATAATAATAATGATAATAGAGAAGGAAAATAGGAAATGACGGTAAGGCAGTTAATTTATGAAAATGAACTCAATCCTCGCAATCGGAGGACCCAGAATAACCGATCTCATACTATCATATAACAATGTTGGGAACCAACACAGTAACAATAACAAATACAATATACACAATTTGTTGCGACGCTCAATCCGATCCCATCGTACACACACGATCCTCCCTTATTTCATTATAGCATCATTTATCAATATCAAGAATCATGTATTAAATCCATTGTGGCGTGCAACCCGATCCCACCATATCATCATAATCAATATCATAATCCTCCCTTATTTCACCATGTCATAATTTATCAATAACAAGTATTACGTACACAACCGTTGTGGTGCTCAACCCGATCTCACTATATCATTAAATCAATATCAGAATCCTCCCATATTCCTGTGACGATCGGCCAATCGTTTTCTATTTCTTATTGTGTTGTTCAGCTATATTTCATCATACCATGTTGGTTGTTCTGTGTTCGGAGTGGTCTTGGAGTGGAATGAGACACTTAGTCTCTTATTTAGAAGTTTAAGATGGAAATGTCAACCGGATGTTGACTTATATGTAGAAGGCCTCCGATGGAAATTTTGATGGTTCGGATAGCTTCGTTAGGTGATTTTGGACTTAGGAGCATGTTTGGAATGTAATTTGGAGGTCCGTGGTAGATTTAGGCTTGAATTGGCGAAATTGAAAATTTGACATTTTCCGGTCGGCAGTGGAAATCTTGATATCGGGGTCAGAATGGAATACCGAAAATTGGGTAGGTCAGTTGTGTCATTTGAGACGTGTGTGCAAAATTTCAAGTCATTCGGATGAGGTTTGATAGGTTTTGCATCATTTGCGGAATTCGGAAGTTCGAAAATCCTTAGGCTTGAATCTGAGGGTGATTCAGTGTTTTGATGTGGTTTTGAGTGTTCCGAAGGTTGGAATAAGTTTGAATGGTGATACGTGACTTGTTCGTATGTTTGGTTGAGGTTCCGAGGTCCTCGGGATTAATTCGGATGGTTGACGGATTGGTTTTTGAGGTTTGAGAGTTGATGAAATTTCGGGTGTGTTTCAGCTGTCATAACTGGTTTATTTATTTAATCCTGCGCTTAATTATTTGATTTCTTGATCACCAATTGAATACTATCTACGAATCTTGAATTGAACTCGAAAGTGGGAATTCAAGATTGCATATAGGATTAAGTTGAGCAAGTTCTTGAACCTGGGCATCGGGGAACGGATTCGCGGTTAGGATAGACATATACCTAATTGCCTTGCTTGGTTGATTTATAGGAATTATAAATGTGTTTTTGTTAGTTCTAATTCCATAGACATATAGGAGTTAGGTTAGTTTGAATAGGCGAGTAAGAACTCGACAGATTCTTATGAGCAATATTAACCCTGTTAACCAATAAACTAGATAAATTAGTTAGTTAATTCAATTGAAGAATACAATAGGAATATTAGATAGTCCATAACCCTAGATCATTTTCATTACATTGATATCATAAAAATCTTCTCTTTTTCTATTCAAAGTTCATTATTTAGATTTCTTTATTTAATTAGTTTAGAATCAAATATTTCTAGGTTTAATTCTTGTTTAGATAATTAGGATAGTCTAATTTAGTTAATAGTTAATCACAAGTCCTCGTGGGTTGGACATCCGACTTTTAGTCACTTTATTACTTGACGACCACGTATACTTGCGTGTGCGTTTGGCCGCAACAAGTTTTTGGCTCCGTTGCCGGGGACTTAGAAATTAGCTGTTTTTCTAGATTAGACTGTTAATTTTGTCCTATTTTTTTGTATATATTTTTATTTTTATTTTTATAACTATTTGACTTTTCTCTTAGTGTGTTTCTAGTTCTCTCAACATGATATCTGGGGATTAAATATCCGGAGGTAAGGTTATTGATGAAGAAGCATGGTTGACAGAAGACTTTTATGGCCCGTCTTTTTGGGCTTGTCATGACCTGATTTCTGGGAGGTCTGAATTTGAATATGGGAGTAAGGGTTGGTATTGGGATGGATATTCTTGATTAGGCGAATATGCGGAACGACGTTGTCTTCTAACAACATTGGTGAATAATTGGTCTAAGGAGAGAGATGAACTTGCACATAAAATTGATAATTTTGGCTTGGTTTTACATAACTTAGATGCAGATTTGAGTGCAAAAGTTGATGCGTGTAATGCCAACAATTTAATGATGAGTTGTGTGAAGCTGAAAAAGATCTTCTAGACCAAATTGAGCAGCTAAAACGAGAATACCAAGCATTAGACCATATTCCCCTTGATGATGCCAATATTGAGAAGAGTGCTCTAGAGTCATGTGAGAGAGTAGATAACATTACTTTGGGAGACTTGAGTGTGTGTATATATGGGGATGTAAATAATAGTACAATTCATGAGTTAGGGCGCAATAAACCTCATTCCAATCA